>NC_089321.1:300000-450000 GCF_036669915.1 Pocillopora verrucosa | reverse complement strand
TAGTTGACAAGTTCAACCATTGTCTGAAATAATAAAATCAACTCTTCTTTAGGTGGTCATGGGAAAACATGATTTTCATTCACCAAATTGACATTTTCCCTTTGTATTTTATGTGATATTTAACAGCATGTATGACTGTATGAAAACCTTAAGGCGAATTACTCTTGAAAATGTAAAATGGTCATCTACTCTATATAGACAGAATTTATACAATTATAGAAATGAGATTAACCTGTGCCTGTGTTATTTATTGTATTTAAATAAAAATTGCTACTATTAAAAATAAATCAAACTTTTCTTATTTGAACACTAACTAGAAACCCATAGCTTATTGCCCTATAATGCCTGCTTTAGTTCCAGCTGATTCCCTATAAAGAGTCATTTGATGCTCATAGCTTGTGTGCTGTGCTATCAAATTGGCATTGGTCGGTACACGACTAAGGAACAAGGAGATATTCTTGAAAAAATTATTCCAATAAAGTATAAGATTAAAATTGAATGCGAAAAAGGAAAATGCAAAGGAAACTGTAATAAAAATTGGGCAAAGTCCATTAAATATGGGAGCTGTACTTTAAGTATTTGCTAAGCCTCCTAAGATCCTACTAGCGAGAGGTTGTAGACTAAATAAGAGAGAAGTTAATGTAAACATATTCATGAAAAAAGTGGTTCCAAGGAGTGCATGACTAATTTGGAGTGCAGAAAAGTAAAATGAGCAAACCGAAGTAAAAATAGTCCGCCTTATTGTAATAGCCGACAATTTCCGATAATCACCCGAGTCGGAAACTCGTCACTCGGGCGTATCTCTGGCCGGTAGGATTTAGGCGCAACCCTCTAAAAAGGTCTATTAAACCGCAGTGTTAATCTTGGTGTCGGATGACACGATCGGTTGCACTGCAAATTATTACAACTGCCGATTGTGTTGCTGACACCTGAGGAATTCGATAATTCTCACTTGCTGTTGTTAAGGAACTTCTATCGAGTCTCGTTCAAAACATATTTTTCCTCTGATTTTCCTCAGTTGCTATCATGGCCATGATCTCAACACCAGTTTTGCAAGCAGCTTTTGGATGGCTTGTGAATAAATGCAGAGATACAGCAGTGGAAAAGTTTGGCAATATAACAGATCAACAATTTCGTAAAATCCTCATGAGTGAAATCGAAGGCATGAGCTCTAAGTTGGATGGATTATCAAGAAAAGATTTGCTGGCAAGTATCAGCTTCTTTAAAGAAGGAATCGAGTTGTTGTATGAAGCATTTGACGAGACAAGGTCAAGGAGTGAGTTTGGCGCAGATACAGCACAAGCGGCTTGTGCGGAAGCTGTGCAGCTCACTGAAGGAATGCGAAACTTGGAGCTTACTGAAGCTGCCACAAGAAAGCTTTCTGGTGCAAAGAAGAGATTCGAACGAGCTCGTGAAAGAGCAACAGATGCCTTTTCTAATGAAGCGCTATCACCAAATGACCGCATCTTAGCAATGCAGTACCGAGTGATGGCAACAGTATTAGAGACAATTGACAACCCATCGGATGCTGTAGCACCGTGTAAAGTGTGTATTAAGGAGCTAAACGGTCTGCCAGTGGTTCAGCAAAGTTTTAAAGTACACTTCAAGACAGGATTCGGAGCCGTGTGGGGTTGGTTTTACCCAGAAGAACGAGTAAAAATCATTTCAGGCGTCTATCGCGTCAATCGTGTTGCCTACGATGTCTCACAAGCGATATGCAGCAGAGGGCTTCTATTTCTGGAATGGCCCAATGTAGATACAGGAGAGGAGAAAGTTGACTTACTGCATGATGGGAGAGTAGCTCTATTGCAACGTGAACAAGATTTGGAGTACTGTGATCTATCATGGACAATTGGTCAGGATGGTGAAAAGGAGCAAAGGATGAAAAATCTTCTAGATATCGCTACCAACTCAAGCGGGCAATATATTGTAGCCGACCATAAATTGACAATCAAGGTGTTTGGCAATAGTGGCAAGCTTATGAAGTGTTTCAGACTTCCTCCTCTTATTGATGACAATAGAAGAAAACTATTGATTGATATCCATTGGGTTCAGCTGGCCACGGACATGAATGACAACATTTATGTCCTGGTTAGAGAATGTAGTCATAAGGACTCACACTGGATTTTTATGTTTAATAAAACGGCTGACCAGCATCACAGGTTTTGTTTCAGGACAATGAGCTCCGACTTTGACCTGTGTAAACTGTCAGTCAGTGATAGTGGTAAAGTGGTGGTACTGAAGGGTGACTGGAGAAAGAAACATTATATTGTGGATGTTTATGAGACTGATGGTCGCTTCGTTCGCAGTTTTGGAAAGCAAAATTTGCAGTGCCCACGAGACATCACCTCTGTAAGTGATGGCAGAGTTATGGTGGTGGACGAAATTCCTTCCCACTGTGTGCACATATTTAGCGAATGCGGTGACTATCTGAGCAAGTTTGATCTCAATGGGTTTCTGCACTTTCCAAAGATTGCATTTCACAGGGAAAGTCAACAAGTCGTCTTGGCTAGTACTGACGATGATAAGGAGCTCTCATGTTTTGAAATATACACCAAAGATGGTGAGTTTGTACGAAGCGTTTTTGTTTACAATATTGGCTATACCCTGAGTGCAATTGCAGTGAGCCTTGATGGACGCATTGCAGCTCTAGGAACTCCGTTTGTCAAGCAGTATAACGAACTTAGATATGACTTTACGAGATATGGATCGATTGTAGTATTATAGTAGTTTGGGGTAAGAGCGCAGTTTCGAAAAAACTGCGCTCTAACCACCCGACTACTACTCTACCGGAAGATATGCGTCATTTATATGTCACGCTATCATTTTTGTTTGTAATATATTGAAGGAGTGTGTCCGTTGCTACCATGTGACATTATCACATCATGGTTATAATATGGTGAAAATGTCTGATGTTTCATGTCACTGTGGTTATGATATATTGACATCATCTTATTGTTATTATTATACATTCAACTGGCTATCTCTTTTCTGATTGGCCAAAGGCGTAGAGTGGATTTTCGAAATCAGTGCCTGGGACGTCGTCTAGCTGTAGATTATACAATAATCATGTTAAGGACACTCAAGATCACGAGTAATCATGTCATGTATGACCGCGATGCATGATTTCTAAGGGTAACGGTATCAAGTTCGCGCGCTTTGTGTTGCCTGCTGATTTGTATATTTTTACACGTTTAGAAATAAATTATCAGGTCCACTTACTGTCGTGACCTTTTTTTGGGGGTTATTACAAAGCCGAAGGCTTTGGCTGATAACCCCTACCTCAACCTTGATTAATCTGGATATAACAAAAGCCTCAGCCAATAACTGTTTATAATATATTAAAAATTATATATTTTTAGTTTATGAATAATTATTATGATTATACAGATCCTTTCATTGATTACTCGGAATTAAAAGATGCTGTTTTCATTGATGGTAAAAATAATGTCAAAACAATTAATGAAGAAACTAAAGAAGAAGCAGCTAAATTATTTCAAGAAATATTAGATGAATTAAAAAGACCCAAACTTACGAAAAATACTATAAATTTCTAACTTAAATACATACAATGAATTGTAGTGAAGAAATACATGGTTATAGAGATGAAGTTATCTGTCCATTTTGTAATGGACAGATTAAAGAAAGAGTCGTCAGGATTGTACCATGTTGTCCGGAAATGAAAATGAAAATAAAATAAAAATAAAAAATATGTCTGTATTAAAAATGTGGTCAAATTGATGGATATGAGCATGACAATAAATTTATTAATTTTCATGAAAATAGATATAGATTTGCAAGAAGGTCTGAATATTATAGAGAGTATTATGATATAAAAGTAATTCATGGTGTTACAAGGGAACATCAATTAACAACAAAAAATCAAGAGAAGATATTTAAAATTTTTTAACTAATCGGTAAAACTATTCCCAAAATGCATGAAAAAGGAAGGAGAAGGATTAATACACATTATATGCTTAGAAAATACAGGAATGTTCATCATGCTGTTATATTTGAATTGAATGATGTTCCCTTTAGAATTGGAAAACATTGCTGATACTCTAAGGTTTTTGTAGAAAAGAATACAATAAAACTCAAGGAAAGTCACTGTTTTAAATTCATTGCACCGGAAAGATAAACGAGTAGAGAGTGGAAATAATTTGGCCTATCTATACACTGCAAGAGTCTTTCGTCACGCAGTAGATCGACCTCGTGATTATATGACCACATTGGTTTGTTTATTTGATCGTCCCAGTTGTTTTCTTAAATATAACCACTCCTAAAACTGTCTCGAAGCCCTCACACAGTGCAAGAGACGGGATATAATTAAATTTAATTGCACTTGGAAAAGGCTATTAAATTAAAGGTAACCTTTTGGTTTAATGAACCTTTTTATTTCTTTATTATCAAACCTGTGAGGTAAACGTTTGAGCGAAAAAAGAAAAAAAAACTTCTCAAACAATCTTTAAAATGTCGGTGATTTCGACAGAGTTTTATCTCAAACGATTATTACTGACATCTTTGATGGAGGCCTAGTCTAACGAGAAATACATGCAGTAACTTAGTTATGAGTTGCCCCCTCATTATTTCCTGTCATCTCTGACTTTGTTCGATAAAGACAAATCTTTCGTTACCCTTTTAAAACAATTCTGAGTTGATAAACGCCACGAAATACAAAAATGAATGGTCATTGTGATTTTTTTTAGTTTTTTATCAGTTTGAATTCATCTTGTGAGTCACGGCACAGTTATTGTCATCGTGTGAGTATTCACATATATTAAGTTTCCAATCGACGATCAGGTTTAAAACTGTTTATTTCTGTTGTGACATATTTATAGCTTCTGATGGACTGTTATCATTCTTGGACATGCATAAAAGCTGGTACTGATTTTGACCTGCTTCTTTGACTGTTTCGCCCCATTTGATTTGCCTCCTGATATATGTTTTAATTCGTTGATTCGTTCTCTTTGCAGTTGATGATGTTTGGGTTATATTCGAAGACAACTTCTTTAATCTCAAGGGTTACACGGCCCAGTTTTTAAGCCAAGTAGAAAGAGGAGACTAGAATGAATATGAAAATAAATTAAACTTTTAGATCTATGGAGCTTCAGTACACCTCTTAAGAATTTCAAGAGCTGCACAATGGACATAACGATAAGTTTTTTCCGGCAGTTTGGCCATGATTACCCAACTGTAGCAGAGCCACCAGTCATTCCCTTAATTTCTGAAATACCAACGCGTATAGCAAATATGAGAGTAGTGTGAAGATTGGTGATAAGTTGAAGGTATAGCTCAGTAAATTCATTCCTCGAGTCTACAGAGCCTTGGTAGAGGTAAGAGGCGAGAGGCGAGAGGTGATTATGACTTGGGCTTTATACAAAGGAGAACCCCTTCCGTCGGTGGAAAGTTTCAGTCGCAACGCAGGTTATGTTATAAAGCAGAGACAAAACATATCATCTAAAGCAGTTGACCTCTTAATCGTTATCCAATCCCCGAGGTCAAAAATACTTTAAAAACATTTTTAACCTAACATAATTAATCTGATTGCTTCCTTCGTTATCGGTAATGTTCTCCAATCCCTGCCGGCGTTTGTATCTTCGCTTTTTCCTTGTTGAGGTTTCTGTTAATTGCTTCTGAATCTGAAACACCTGCCTAAGCTGCAAACGAACGGAATCGTGCAATGTAACTTTCCGACTTCAAAATAAAACGACCATTATTTCGGTTTTGAGGTCAAAAGTAGAACATCATGTGGGGCGGGACTGCAGATCGAGAAAAATTGGTCGACGACAGTGAACTGCAGATTGATGAAGTACGTTAAAATTGGAAATATACATTGAAGCATTTAAATATTTATGGGCTTTGAAACATATGAGTCACGTTGAGGTGCTCCTCCTCCTTCCTGAAAGAAAGAATAGCGTTCATAACCAAATGACAGACTAGAAAATGATTAGATGCACTTAAGAACATATGCCTCGAAGAACTCACTTTGAAAGATAACTATTTTTTTTGGTGTTGGGTACAAGATAATTTTATCTTCAATTTAAATTGAACTCATGGAGATCAAAAACAAGTTTTATAGGAATTTAAGAGCTTTTGAAATAACTTATCGTATGGAACCAAGAGAATATAAACTGCTTATGATCTCTCGATGGAACAGTTTCGAATTAACACAAGAAACAAATCAATAATTAGATTAATGAAAAAATGAAAGCTTATTTCAAGAAAACAGAACATGAACCTCACCAAACGAACAAGGAAATAATTTGCCGAGAACAGTACATGGAGAGGCTCTTTTCCTTTTTTTTTTTTTCCTTGAAACTGTCTAGACTTGCCTTTTCATTTTTAACATCATGGCCTTCCTTTCGCTTTTTTTTTTGTTTATTGGTTCCTTTATTTTCAAATTTTATTTCATTTTACTGCCTCTTATCTCCCCACTCCAAACTCTTCAATCCACAATCACAACCGAAACATCTGTCGCACCGGTGTATTAACTAATTAAACCGCAGTGTTGACCTTGGTTTCGAGTGACACAACGGGCTGCGCTGCAGATTAACACAACTGCCAATAGCGTTGCTGACGGCTGAGGAATTCGATAATCCTAATGTTACACTCATTTGCTGTAGTCAAGGAACTTCTATCGAGTCCCGTTAAAAACGTATTTTTCCTCTGATTTTCCTCAATTGCTATCATGGCCGTGATCCCCATTGCAGTTTTTCAAGCGACTTTTGGATGGCTTGTGCATAAAGGCAGAGATAAAGCAGTCGAAAAGCTAAGCGATGTAACGCATAAACAATTTCGTAACATCATCATGAGTGAAATCGACGACATGAGCTCCAAGTTGGATGGATTATCGAGAAAAGATTTGCTAGCAAGTATCAGCTTCTTTAGAGAAGGAATCGAGTTGTTGTATGAAGGATTTGACGAGATAAGGTCAAGGAGTGAGTTTGGCGCGGATACAGCACAAGCGACTTGTGCGGAAGTTGTGTCGCTCACTGAAAGAATGCGAAATTTAGAGCTTACTGAATCTGCCACAAGAAAGCTTTCTACTGCGAAGAAGAGATTCGAACGTGCCCGTGAAATGGCAACGATAGCATTTTCAAATGAAGCACTATCAACAATTGACCGCATTTTAGCAATGCAGTACCGAGTGATGGCAACAGTATTAGAGGCAATAGAGAATCCATCCGATGCTGTAGCACCGTGTAAAGTATGTATTAAAGAGCTAAACGGTCTTCCAACGGTTCAGCAAAGCTTTAAAGTACAGCTCAAGACAGGAATCAGTGCGGTGATGGGTTTGTTTTACCAAGAAGAACGAGTAAAAATCATTTCCGGTGTCTGTCGCGTCAATCGTGTCGCCTTCGATGTCACACAAGCTATATGCAGCAGAGGGCTTCTACTCCTGGAGTGGCCCAATGTGAATGAAGATTTAGATATATGAAAATTCACATATTTGCACTGCGGTGGAAAGATGAAATTAGAAGATCCTCGCAGCTAAGAACACTACTGAAACTAGTAGTTGTAAATAGGACCTGAAAAAAATTTCAGGCCCGTACGGGATTTGAACCCATGACCTCTGCGATACCGGTTCATTCACTCGGATGTTAATTTATTTGTACCCAATTCATTGACCAGCTCCCAGTTGGCTTGTTAGCTCAATTGGTAGAGCGCTGCACCGGTATCGTAGAGGTCATGGGTTCAAATCCCGTACGGGCCTGAAATTTTTTTCAGGTCCTATTTACAACTACTAGTTTCAGTAGTGTTCTTAGCTGCGAGGATCTTCTAATTTCATCTTTCCACCGCAGTGCAAATATGTGAATTTTCATATATCTAAAGCTCCTTTGTATTGGAATATACACCAAAGATGGTGAGTTTGTACGAAACGTTTTTATCTACAAAAGTGGCTATTTCCTGTATAAGATTGCAGTGAGCACTGAAGGACACATTGCAGCTCTAGGACCTTCATATGTCAAGCTAGAGTCCGGCGTCATGGATTATAAAATAGGATATCGAATGATTGTTCTATAAAACAGATGCAAATGTTCTTGACTTGTGTCCTCGTTCATTTTGCGGAATCAACTCAGGCCTGAGAAAATAACCCCATTACTTCCTCTTGGTTGAAGCGCAAGGTTTTGAACAATCCTACTTTCAAGAGAGGTCTACTGCAAAGTGTATGATCTGATTTCGTTTTTTGTCTGGATTGTTTGCTATGTGGGTTTTCTTTTTTTCCTTACGAAATTACTTATAAAACAGTTAAACACATAATACGTTTTAGGTAAGACACAGAATCATGTACCTTGTTGGCGACGTTTTTATGCCACTTAGTCGAGTTTTTCACTTTATGCCTTTTTGGACCCTGAAACATACTCAAACGAATGTAACGTAGTTTCGGTTTTTCTTGGTGAGCAAAGCATATCGAGTTAGGAATTTTTTTCTTTTGTAATAATAGCATTCATGGTTCTAGGCTAATCATCACTGAACCTCAACCTCATGATTGTAAGTATATTTTTTTCCAAGATGTGATTATTAATTCACGATTTTAGCCGCCAATCATTTTCTTATACCGAGATAAAACTAGCATGTAGCGGATATATTTTTCTATTCTCATAACACATTTTTGTCGGATGACGTGAGGTTATTGTAAGGAGAAGCTGAATGTGATTCCCATCTGTTAGTGAAAGGGTTGATAGACAATTTTCTTTGGGTGTATGTGTATGATTTGATATTTTAATAAGCGTGTTCATAGACCCTGTATAATTTCAGTCGTGGCATTCACCGTAATGATTCGATTTAGCGCTCGGGGCGCTTATTTACTTTTGGTAGGCAAGGCGGTAATTAGGGACAGGGCGCTTATCAAGGACAGGGCGCTTACCGATATTTCTTTTTTAGAAAAAGCAGAATGAGCAAAACAAAGCTTTGATGATTTTATTTGAGGAGAATCAAGAAGACAGGAAAAAGGACTTGTTGTCTCTTGATCCTTCCTGACTAGAACGACCAGCCTAGCAATCGTCACACGGAAAACATATCTTATTGACCAAACGATGGTCTCTCAGATTCGTTCATCCCACATAGACCATACTTACCACGCTGAAGTTGCAGTTGGGTAAAGTAAATGTTTCAGCATTATACTAGTTATAATCAAAACAATCATGTTTCACCCTTCCATTTTTAAGTGCCAAAAAAAATCCATGTAAGAGAACAATCATACCTGCTGAGCAACCATACAGCTCCATTCTTAGTGATATATGACCATACCATGCTGTTGGTCGAAGTTTGATGTAGCGAGCTTTAATGGGTGGGTTTAACTGGTGATAAACAATGCTGTCTCTGTCTTTATTTCCTTTGAATACCTACAAATACATGCAAGTAAAATTAATAATCAGTTACCACAGTCATGTTATTGTTTATGTCAGTTTCAACTTACATTTAGAATTGTAACAGGTTGATTGCACTTGTTGTAAATATGCAAGAGAAAGTCAAAGGCTAGATATGTGGTATAATTAATTTTTTCCATAGTAGAATGCATGATTAGGGGCTTAGCCCCTTGGTATTTGCAGATGCCTTAATTAAGAAATACTTGCAACATATTATAACTGTTACCTCAGTCTATACTGTGCAGACATAAGGATATGTTTTTAAACACAGTAACTACATTTACCTTAGGTGAACTCTGTCCCAGTACTTTGAAGTAGTAGAAGGTCACTCCATCTTCACTGTACTGCAGTGTGTATGCTGTTACCCACTGGCTGTGAGCATTCCTTCCCTGTGTTGCTATACTTGTTAATTTGGTGTAACTGCCAAGAGCCACCTGTATCCATTGATTTCCGTTATTCTTCCCTGCTGACCATCCTCCTTGCTTGCCTCCACCAGCCTTGAAGTTTAATCTTCCCTGGATTGCTGCATGATTTCTATCCCATTCTGAAGATGCAGTGACCTGAGCATCTTTAATGCGTCCACTCTCCAAGCCAAGAGGTGCCGAACATTCTTTAAAGAAATAAAGAAGGTAAAAGAACAGTTTATGTGTATGTATTTATGTACTGAGATATGTAGGTATGTTTGAGGGTAGGTACATACAGTTCTATTGAAAATTTAAAAGTAACACAAAATTTGGATTAAGCAAAAATTTTCTTTGTATGTCATAACGTAGTATCTAACAATCTAGAGATTCTTGCCATATCAAATTCAGCATTATACTGGTTATAATCAAAACATATGTTTCACCCTTCCGTTTTTCAGTGCCAAAAAAGTTCATGTAAGACAACAATCATACCTGCTGAGCAACCATACAGCTCCATCCTTAGTGATATATGACCATACCATGCTTTTGGTCGAAGTTTAATATAGCGAGCTTTGATAGGTGGGTTTAACTGGTGATAAACAATGCTGTCTCTGTCTTTATTTCCTTTGAATACCTACAAATACATGCAAGTAAAATTAATAATCAGTTGCCACAGTCATGCCATTTTAAAGGTAGTTTAAACTTACATTTAAAATTATAACATGTTGATTGCACTTGTAAATATGCAAGAGAAAGTCAAAGGCTAGATATGTGGCATAATTAATTTTTTCCATAGTAGAATGCATGAGCAGGGGCTTAGCCCCTTTGTATTTGCAGATGACTTAATTAAGAAATACTTGTAACATATTATAACTGTTACCTCAGTCTATACTGTGCAGACATAAGGATATGTTTTTAAAGTGTTAAACCAAGTTACTGCTTCAACATTTACCTTAGGTGAACTCTGTCCCAGTACTTTGTAGTAGTAAAAGGTCACTCCATCTTCACTGTACTGCAGTGTGTATGCTGTTACCCACTGGCTGTGAGCATTCCTTCCCTGTGTTGCTATACTTGTTAATTTGGTGTAACTGCCAAGAGCTACCTGTATCCATTGATTTCCATTATTCTTCCCAGCTGACCATCCTCCTTGCTTGCCTCCACCAGCCTTGAAGTTCAATCTTCCCTGGATTGCTGCATGATTTCTATCCCATTCTGAAGATGCAGTGACCTGAGCATCTTTAATGAGTCCACTCTCCAAACCAAGAGGTGCCGAACATTCTTTACAGAAATAAAGAAAGTAAAAGAACAGTTTATGTGTATGTGTTTATGTACTGAGGTATGTAGGTATGTTTGAGGGTAGGTACATACAGTTCTATTGAAAATTTAAAAGTAACACAAAATTTGGATCAAGCAGAAATTTTTTTTGTATGTCATAACGTAGTATCTAACAATTTAGAGATTCTTGCCATATCCATATTTCAGCATTATACTGGTTATAATCAAAACATGTGTTTCACCCTTCCATTTTTAAGTGCCAAATAAGTTCATGTAAGACAATGTTTAATCATACCTGTTGAGCAACCATACAGCTCCATCCTTAGTGATATATGACCATACCATGCCGTTGGTCGAAGTTTGATGTAGCGAACTTTGATGGGTGGGTTTAACTGGTGATAAACAATGCTGTCTCTGTCTTTATTTCCTTTGAATACCTACAAATACATTCAAGTAAAATTAATAATCAGTTACCACAGTCATGTCATATTTAATGTCAGTTTCAACTTACATTTAAAATTGTAACATGTTGATTGCACTTGTTGTAAATGTGCAAGAGAAAGTCATGGAACTCCAATTTTGAATGTCAGGCTAGATATGTGGCATAATTAACTTTTTCCATAGTAGAATGCATGATCAGAGGCTTAGCCCCTTGGTATTTGCAGATGACTTAATTAAGAAATGAATAAAGGGGTAAATTACCTGTTAATTAAGAATTACTTGTTCCATTTTATAACTGTCACCTCTATACAGATATAAGGATATGTGACATAATAAAGCACACTCAGCACTAATCTGAGGTTACATTGTAAACTCACTAGAGAATAGACAAACAATTCTGAGTGATAGTCACTAATTAAAATCAACTCTGGATTGTATGAATTTAGAGGTCAGAAAAATAGCATATAAGGGAACTTTATTGCCATCATTCATCTAACAGTCATAAGGCCATCAAAAAAAAAGTTCTTTCTTTTTTTGGTCTATCACACAACAAGATAAATGGTAATTTGTTTCATGATTTAAGAGGCTTTCCTCCTTCGAGTTTCCTTTTTTCTTCATGCTTAGGAATAGACAGCACAATCACCTACATGCCAACATTTTTGGCATCACTTTGATGCCAAAATATTATTCAATTCATGTAATAATGATTTAACTGTGACAAAATATAATTTTAGTTGTGAAAGTAATTATCAGTTATAAGTTGCCTAAAAAATAATGATAACTGAACTCTGTGTTGTGCAATTTGTCTTGGTAATCACATGATTTCAAGTGCAATTTGGAATAAATAAGCACAAGTGAATTTTTTTAAAGACTAACAAAATTGCACTAGCCTGTAGGGTGAGTGCAATTTGTGGTCTTTGAAAAAATTAGGTCTGAAATCATGTGCATGATTTGAAATCGGACAAAAATTGCACAACATGAAGTTCAATTACCCCTTAATTACCTAGTCCAGTTTTAAATTGCAAATTTAGTCCCTCAGATAAGGATTTTTGTCTACAAATATTTTTATTGATCTAGTAGTGAGCTGGTTTGTAGAAGGTTACAAAAGTTGTTTTTCATTTTCTTGCAATTTGATTTCTTTCTTTGTAAACAAGTCTTGAAATCTGATTGGTTGTTGTGTCTTGGTAAGGCTTCCTTATTAGCAGGGAAAATATGTGATTTAAAGCACATGAATTAATTGCACCAATGAGAGCCAATCAGATTACAAGGATCATCAGTAATTTTAAACTAGATGAAATAAAGTCTGTAAACAAAGCACCCTCAAGAATGTTATACAAGACTGCATCCAGTATTATTTATGAAAAGACAGCCTATTTAATATTCTCCTTGTGACCCAAGCCATTTTCAAAGGAAACAACATGAACTTCAACAGATTTTCCTTCATTTAAAGGTTCATTTTCTGCACATACCAAAAGGATACACCTGAAAGTCATTCAGTAGGTGACACATGGCAGTAGACATACCTTAGGTGAACTCTGTCCTGATACTTTATAGTAGTAAAAGTTCACTCCATCTTGGCTGTACTGCAGCTTGTATGCCGTTACCCACTGGCTGTGAGCATTCCTTCCCTGTGTTGCTATACTTGTTAATTTGGTGTAACTGCCAAGAGCCACCTGTATCCATTGATTTCCATTATTCTTCCCAGCTGACCATCCTCCTTGCTTGCCTCCACCAGCCTTGAAGTTCAATCTTCCCTGGATTGCTGCATGATTTCCATCCCACTGTGAAGATGCAGTGATTTGAGCATCTTTGATGCGGCCATTCTCCATACCAAGAGTACTTGAACATTCTTTACATGACAAAAATAAATGAATAAACACATATTGTTGGGAATGTAAGAGGAATAAAATTATTCATAGCCCTGCAGTTGCTGCTTTAATAGAATTGTATTTCTTGACTTCAGTGGCAAGGGTAAATTTGTTTACAACAATTTATTAAGCATGCATATCAAGCTGTGTTGTGGGTTTTCTCCTTTTCTGCAAGATTACATCAAAAATAAACAATCATTGATTTCATTGATAAATAGTGCCTTTGGCATCTTTAAATTTAAAATGGTATGCTTAGTTTGTAAGAATAATTTTGAACTAGACTGCAATGGAAAATGTAAAAGAAATTTCTTCTCAAACATTAGCCCATTGTTTCGTGTTTATGAATCAGTTCAAATAGGTGATTTAAAGTGCAAATTTTCCTTCTCAAGCAAACTGATGTTATTAATAATAATCTTGAATGCTTTCATTATTTTGAAAACTTGTTTGATCTATCTGCAGTCTGCAGTATACCTTTAGTCCTGACTATTTTCTGAGCACCAAACATCATCAGTTCCAATTGTAGATCAGGTTACTTTCCAGATCAACATGTTGAAAACTGTATTAACCATAATTATATGTAGCAGACAGCATTAAAGTTTAATTGTACCATCTGTACATGTAATGTTAACCCTTAAACTCTCAAAATGTTTAATATGTAACTTCTATTTGTAACATCCATATTTATAATCATTATTACTTGAATATAGAACATTGCTTGGGCAAATTATTTTTCAACTAAAACTGTGGTTTTTTTTTTTTCTTCTGTTCTCTATTGTTGAGCTCAGTGACATGTCTGACTAGGACAGATCAAAAACTACAGTACATGCATTAAATTAAAGTTTGGTTGTCATTCACTTTCATTCTAAAGCACATCTTGTTATGACAGGTTCAGTACACATCCAAAAGTCAAGAAAAATACGATCTTTCCACAATTTACAGCCACAAAGTCAATGTTATATGTACATGCCACCTAAAAACAACATTTCGATTTGATATTTTCATTATTATCATTATAATCTTTTTTCTCTCTTTTTTTGATCGATTGGATAATTGGACGCCTTAGTATAATTCCGAACGCACAGTGCCTGTAACACTCGGACGCTCATAAGGTTTCAAATCAGACACATAACGCGTTTGGCAATACCGTAAATAACAAAAAACGGAGAGTAACCGTACAGTTTAAATTACATTATCCACGCAAACACCTTTCCTAATTGCGGCTTCGACATTCAGCGATTCCAGATATTTTCATTACCTCAACAACTAACTCACTTACATCTTTGCATGATCCAGTACTAAGCTGGCATGGATTGCTAAAGTTTTTTTCATTTAAGTTATCGATATTTGCCACCATTTCGCTCGAGCCCATTGCACACATCGCCTCCAGGAACATACATTGGGTTGATCTTTCGAAATCGATAAGCAATCGGCAAAACCGAGTATTACAACCGGGCTCATTCCGAGAAAAAATCATTGGCATATTTCCATTTCGCAAATGACAGATTTCTATTTTGCACATCATTCGCATATTTCCATTTCGCAAATGACAGATTTCTATTTTGCACATCATTAGCATATTTCCATTTCGCAAATTACAGAAATCTGTAATTTGCAAAATGGAAATATGCTACTGATTTGAAAAATCTGCGTGGTGAACTTTGCGAAATTACATTTTCTTCGCAAACACGATATTTCATCTAGAAACACACTGCGACATTTTCCATGTGCATTTGCGGTCAGGTAAGTGTGCTGGCACGCATTCGAATTATTCATCGACAACGATTTCTAGAAGTCTGTAATTTGCGAAATGGAAATATGCTAATGATTTGCAAAATACAAATCTGCAATTTGCGAAATGGAGATATACTAATGATTTGCAAAATAGAAATCTCTAATTTGCGCTTTCTATTTTGCAAATCATTAGCTTAATTATTTCCATTTTGCAAATTACAGATTTTCATTTCGTTTCGTTTCGCAAATTACAGTAAGCCTGATCCAGCACTATCTGGCATGGTTTCTAAGGTTTGTTTCATTTTAGCTATCAATATTTGCTACCATTCTCGGCGTGAGTCTTCGCTCCTAGTACTCAAAGCCTAAAGCCTAAATCGATATGCAATCGGCCAAACTGAGTAATACAACCAAGCTCACTCCGAGAAAAAATGTTAATCTGATTGATTTTCATCTAAACCTACTTTACTTGGATGAATCCCTCGAGGAAAAAAGGACTTCGGTCAGATTTCAATTCGAAAAACAAACGCAGGCTGTAAAAGAATATATATCTGCGATTATCTAATCCGACCATTGAGAAACCTTTTTTTTCGGAATGATTGTGTTTCACTTTTGAATTTTACTCCGTTGTCCTATTTTAGCTTCCTTGAAAGAGTGTCTCGGCTTGTTTTTTAGGCTTACTACTTACCATGACCGCGACTGATTGAGATAAAAAGCGACGGAAGCGCCAGGAGTATAAACGGCCAGTTGTACATGTAAGTAGAAACCATTCCGAAAATAACGGAATGCAAAGTGCTCGCGACTCTGCTTTGAATGAATGTCGAGAAACCACTCTGAGTTACTTCAGTTGAAAATAATCTTAAACGCAGGAGAGACGCAGTGATGAAGCTTTTACTCAGATAGCCTTGTTTGATATAGCCTTCTAATATGTTATAACGGGTCTATTCCTGTCCTGAAAATCAATCAGCCAAACGTTCATGCGTCGATCATTTGGAAGAATCAAATGAACGGGCAGCCCACATTAAACTTTTCAAGATTAGTTCAATTGCCAGTAATCGGATCCTTGTGTTTGCGCACATACAATTTTTTGTTTATTTTAGCAATTTAAGTACATATCTAACAATCCCTACCGGCAAAATAACGAAGCTTATTGAGGCGGAAGGGAAAAAAACATTAAAAATAAATTCTTCAAAGACAAGTTTTACTGAATAGATAAAATGACTAGGAGAGTATGTCTGTAGTCGAACAATGAAAAACAGTACGATTAGATATAGATAAGCCAATTAGGTATTAATTGAAATCTTAAACGCAGGAGAGACGAGACTAGGAAACTTTTACCCAGTTGGCCTTGTTTGATATAGCCCGCTAATATGTTACCCAAGGATTTATTCCTGTTTCGAAAATCAATCAGTTAAACGTTCATGCGTCGATCCACTCGAGGCGTCAAATGCAACGAGCAGCCTTCGGGCATATGAACTTTTCAAGATTAGTTCAGTTGCCAGTAATCGGACCTTGTGTTTACGCACAAACAAAACAGACAAATTTTCTTATTTTAGCAATTAAAAAACATATCTAACAATCTCTACCCGCAAAATAGCGAAGCTAATCGAGGCGGGAGGGCGACAAACATTAAAATATATTCTTTATTAACAAGTTTAATTGAACAGAGGAAATGACTAGGAGCATGCATATACACGAACAATGAAAAACAGCACGATAAGATATAGATAAGCCAATTAGGTATTACAAAAACTAAAAAAGATTATAATTTTCTAAATTTATCAATGAAAGTATGGACATCAATATAAGTATCCTCTCGCATCAAAATGTTCAGTAGCTGTCTATGCAATAGTCCTTTAATTTATACGTATTTTATGTAGTCTTTCGGTTCCAGAGTGACAAGGGAATTGGTGCTATAATTAAAGATGTTTATGTTCATTTCATAATCAACACGCTTTTGGTACGGTCTGAACATAACATAATTAGATTTTTGACGTTAAGAGATAACTTATTTACTATCAGCCACTTGCTCACATTCCTTAACTCCTCGTTAATTGCTAATTAAAGGGATCTCAAACTCTTATCACAATAATTTTTAAAATTGAGACAGGTCATCGTGCATGGCACTTCAAAGTTCGTTAAATTGTTCTTTATTATCGGCGAGAAAAAGTGAACCAGGAGATTAGGGGCAGAAGATGTGGAAAGAACACCTGGTGTACATGTAGCTTTGAGAATATTTATCTGTCGTCCTGAAATTTATTTTGCCAGTGATATCCATTTGGAAGGGGTGACACTTTCTGTATATACATCGCTATACGTTCAGTGTTACTTTAATAAAGCCAAACAAAATCAAAACAAACAAACGAGAGGAAACAAAAAGAGGAAAAAGAAACAAGCAGAAAAAAAATTCGGCCAAGTCAAACTCGGTCAAAAAGTATTTTAACATGACCATATAATAGGACGCGATAGACTGGCGCACGTGGTACAACCTATAAAAAATGGAAGATTCCTTTAATTTTTTCGAGTCAGAACAAGAAACTCACAGTTTTATTTCCTTATCTTGCTAAATATTTGTTGATGTTATGAAGAGCAATAACTATTTTTAATTGGTTAAACTTACTGTCAAAAGAAACACGCTGCTGAAAAAAGTTAAGTGATTTATATTGTGTTTTGTTCTGAGTGGCTCGCCTTGCATTTTCACTTTCTAATCATCTGATTACATTGCAATACTTACTGATGCATAAAACCTCAAAAGATTACATTGCAATACTTACTGACGCATAAAACACTCAAATAAGGCTAACAGCAGTGACGTGCATGAGAGACATATTATTCACAACAAAATTTTGATGTTCAATAGCCTTTCTTTGTCAACTGTAAAGTGCAAAGCTGGGCGAAAACGATATCATCTGGTTTGAAATCATGATTTAGCCTATGGGTTTGAGTCTATAAATAAAAACTCAGTCTTTCACCCTCCGAGTTCACACGGCTCGCTTTTCAACCCATGCCGTGCGAAGGGATTTCAATGATTCCAAAAGTAAACTAGATCGTAAGTGTGTAGGGCCGAAACCCGATGAGTAGCCGAATACAAATTTGGTTGAAGGAACCCGTTTTAACTCCAGTTGTAGTATAACAGCTATATTCGGGTAACAAGATAAAGAAAGAACAAAAAATAAAAGAATAAACTCTAAAACACATCACAGCTGAGAACAAAGCTAAGAACTAAGGAAGATTAATGAACAATTATCATCCTTTTTCGCCTCGAGCATCAAACAACATTTCCTTTGAGAAGTCGAATGATGCCGGAACGTGATTGAAATTTCTCAGTACTCAATAATCACGAGCAACATTTCACTAAACAAAACATTTTTCAAAAAGAGCTTTAAATTGCACTTTTGTTGATACCAGTCAGGGATTTCTGATGCTTACATTATCATTCGTTAGCGAAAAGAAGAACTTAAGACCACAACGGCCTATTTTTCAAACAGAAATATATTTTTTACCATAGATTCTTTGAAGAGGCTATAAATCTTCACACCATCATTCCTTGGTAGCTTTCTCTTTTTTATGTTCTGTTTTGTTTCATTTTTTGGGCTGACAGTAATTATCATTCAAAAAATTGCGATCATTCTTGAAATTTTGCCATCGTTTGTTTTTTCCTTTCCGTTCATCGACGCTGGAGAAGTTACTTATCGTGAAGATTCGCTGAAAAAAGCTCCCAGTTTCTTCCGATTACTAAGTTCCAAGCTGCCATTATGTCTGCAATCATAACAGCAGTTTTCAAAGCGACTATTGGATGGCTTGTGGATAAAGGCAGAAATGAGGCAGCAGAAAAGCTTAAAGATGGCGACATTACAGATCAACAGTTTCGTAACATCATCGTGCGTGAAATCGATGACATGAAGTCCAAGCTAGATGGATTATCAAGGAAAGATTTGTTAGCCAGTATTGGATTCTTTAGAGAAGGAATCGAGTTGTTGTATGAAGTATTTGAAGAGACAAGGTCGAGGAGTGAGTATGGCGCGGATACAGCACAAGCAGCTTGTGCGGAAGCTGTGTCGCTCACTGAAGGAATGAAACATTTGGAGCTTACCGAGTCTGCCGCAAGAAAGCTCGCCAATGCAAAGAAGAGATTCGAACGTGCTCGTGAAAGAGCAACAGATGCCTTTTCGAATGAAGCGCTATCACCAAATGACCGCATCTTAGCAATGCAGTACCGAGTGATGGCAACAATATTAGAAACAATAGACCATCCCGAGGATGCTGTAGCACCATGTAAAGTGTGTATTGAAGAGCTAAACGGTCTGCCAGTGGTTAAGCAAAGTCTTCAAGAACAGCTCAAGACAGGAATCAGGGCAATAAAGAGTTTATTTCATAAAGAAGAACGACGGAAAGTTATTTCCGGTGTCTGTCTTGTCAATCGTGTCGCCTACGATGTCACACACACAGTATCCGTAAAAGAATCATTTACAAAAGAACCATTCCTACCATTGCCTATGATTGATACAGGAAAGGAGAAAGTTGATCTGCTGCGAGATCGGAGAGTAACAAAAATACTTTGTAAACAGGGTATTGAGAACTGTAGTGTACCATGGATACTTGGTCATGATGGCGGAGAGGAGCGCGGGTTAATTTATCCGCATGCTATCGCTACCAACTCAAGCGGGCAATATATTGTGGCAGACGATGACTCGACAATCAAGGTGTTTAACAACAGTGGCAAGTTTGTGAAACGTTTCAGACTTCCTCCTCTCATTGATGACAGCGATAAAGAGCTATCGATTAAAACCCAAGCGGTTCGGCTGGCCACAGACATGAATGACAACATTTATGTCATGGTCGAAGAAAAGAGTGGTGAGGACCCATACTGGATTTTTAAGTTTAACAAAACCGCTGACCAACATCACAAGTTTCGCGTCACGACAATGGGCTGCGAATTTCAGCAGTGTATACTGTCAGTCAGTGATAGTGGTACAGTGGTGGTACTAAAGAGTGACTGGAAGAAGGGATGTTATATTGTGGATGTTTATGAGAATAATGGTCAGTTTGTTTGCAGTTTTGGAGGACAAAACTTGACTATCAGGTGCGACATCACTACTGTAAGTGATAACAGAGTTATGGTGGTGCAAGGATGTAATCCAACAGATGTTCACATACGCAGCGAACAAGGTGGTTTTCTAAACAAGTTTGATCTGCAAAGGTCCCTGGACACTCCTAAAATAGCATTTCACAGGGAAAGTCAACAAGTCGTCGTGGTCGGTGGGCAGGGACTTTTTCCAGACATCTTTTATATAGAAATATACACCAAAGATGGTGAGTTTGTGCGAAGTACTCTTTTCCATATGGGAGAGCCCTCTTCTCTGGAGGGGATTGCATTGACCACTGAGGGACGCATTGCATTAGCAATCTGGAGTCTAAATTTAGGAAAAAAAGTAATCATCATTTAAAAAACACAATGATTTCCTCTTCTTATTTTCACGTTTAGTTTACTAACTAATTATTATTAACGATAAATTGGTGTTTTGTATCAATAATCATGCAATTAACATAATAAGCACAATGCCTTTATTTTTCACACGGCATGATGTAGCTTGAGACAAAAGTTTTATGCCTAAAATGAAAGCTTTTATAGCCTCAATTTATTAACTTTTGATGCGTTGGAATTTAATTGAACAAATGCAATGCAGTTTTGAAATTTTCTTGGAAAATAAGTATTACATCATTGATCATGTAGGAACTTTATTGATGACTCCAGGCTTAGCCAGAGATATGATGCTTATTTGGAAACCAGCCTTGTGGTCCTCACTTCTATAGATATAGTGATAAAATTGGACATTGCAACTGCCATACATCTCCTTGTAATGGGAGGAAATATTCTCTTATGTCATGGCAAGGTGACACGTCTGACACAGCTATAAGCTGAGATATTTGTTTATTCTCATTACTAGTTTACTGGATAATGTATGGATATTGTAAGGAGAACTTGAATGTGATTCTCTTCTGTAAGTGAAAGCGGCTGATATCCAGTCTCTCTCACATATATGTGCGTAATTTTATATTTTAAACATGGTGTTCCTATCTTTTGATAATTTTAACCTTAGCTTTTATCAGACTTTTAAGCATAATGCGTGGACTGTTATTGTTTTGATAGGCGTAATGTTTGCTTAAGTAGTTTTGAACACTTTAGCTTTTAATTTGTTGTCGAATGTATCAAATTTAGTATTTTATTTAGCTGTTGTTTCCTGCGTGACAATTTTCAAACAAGACCAATTTCTGCAGTGAATTTTTGACGCGTGACAAATTTAGATGGTAAAAGAAATAGTATAATGATTCTTGGAGATCAAATCAAACTTGTCAGTAAATGCTAATTATTTCATAGCTGGCAGATCACGTGGGTGAGATGATGTGAGTCCTTTGCTCTGGTCGGTTACTCAAGCGGGCAAGATGGAACTCTTGCCCGTTAATAAAGAATGTCATTTTTTTGGATCTAGTGAAAGCTGAATTATAGTCAATTACCAGTAAATCTTACCACTTGCTGAATTTGTTCGTGTTTTCCCTTATGTTCTTCTTTTTTGTATGATTTCGCTGAACTTCGAATACAACTCTTGCCACACAGCCTCCAACCTCCCGTACCTTTTAAAAAAAATTCTGAATTGATGAGGAAGAATGAATTATCATTGAATGATCATTGTGATTTTTTTGTGTTGTTTATCAGCTTGAGTTCATCTTGTGAGTCATGATATATTGAGTTACTACTCAATGATCAGGTTTAAAGCTGTTTATTTCTGTTGCGACTGTTTATAGCTTCTGGTCGACTGTTATTCGTAGACATGCTTAAAAGCTGGTACTGATTTTGACCTGCCTCTTTTCTGTTTCCCTCCATTTGTTTTGCTTCTTGAGAAATTTTTGAATTCGTTGGTTCTTTCTCTTTTCAATTGATAATATTCGGGTAGTATATTCAAAGACAACTTCTTCAACCTAAAGGGTCACACGGCCCAGTTTTTAGGCCAAGCAGAAAGAGGAGAATTGAGTAAATATGAAAATGAATTAAACTTTTAGAGCTATGGAGCTTCAGTACATCTCTCAAGAAATTCAAGAGCTGCACAGTGGATATAGTCATAAGTTCTCCCCGGCAGTTTTGCTATGTTTACCCAACTCAAACAAAGCCACCAGTCATTTCGTTAATTTCTGAAATACCAACACGTAAAGCTAATATGAGAGTAGTGTGAAGATTGGTGATAAGTTGAAAGAGTAGCTCAGTAAATTTATTCCTTGAGTCTGCAGAGACTTGCTAGTGGTAAGAGGCGAGAGGTGATTATGACTTGGGCTTTATACAATGAAGAACCACTTCTATCGGAGGCCGCCTTCTGCAGTCGCAACGCAATTCATCTTATAAAGCAGAGACAAAATATCATGTAAAGCAGTTGACCTCTTAATCGTCACCCAATCCCTGAGGTAAAAAATAATTTAGAAACATTTTTAATCTAACATAATTAATCTAATTACTTCCTTCTTTTTCGATAATGTTTTTCAATCCCTGTTGGTGTTTGTATCGTCCCTTTTTACTTGTTGAGGTTTCTGTTCATTGCTTCCGAATCTAGGGAAGCTGCTTACGCTGCAAACGGACGGGATCGTATAATGTAACTTTCCGACTTTAAAGTAAAGCGACCATTATTTCGGTTCCAAGGTCAAAAGTAGAACATCACGTGGGGCGGGACTGCAGATCAAGAAAAATTGGTTGACGACAGTGGATTGCGGAATGACGAAGTACTTTAAAACTGGAAATATAAATTGAAGCATTCGCACATTTATAGGCTTTGAAACAATGAGTCACGTTAGGATGTTCCTCCTTCTTCCCGCAAGAAAGAAAAACGTTCAAAACCAAATGACAGACTAAAAAATTGATTTAATTCATCAAAGAACATATGCCTCGAAGAACTCATTTTAAAAATACCAATTCTTTTAGGTGTTGGGTCCAGGATAGTTTTATCTTAAAGTTAAAGTGGATTCATAGAGATCAAAACCAAGTTTTAGATGAGCTTAAGTATGGAACCAAAAGAATACAAACTGTCTATGATCTCTTTTTGGAACAGTTTTGAATTGACACAAGAAAAAAATGAATAAGTAGATAAATGATGAAAAAATGAAAGCTTATTTTAAGAAAACAGAGCATGAACCTCACCAAACGAACAAAAACAATAACAAAATTAATTAAAGTAGGATAGACCCCCACTAGAGCTTCTTTATGGGATCAGTTTCTTAGACCATCTCAGTTTACAACTTAGTTTGAAATGTGGAATAAATCCACGAATTATGTCTAATCTGTAGAGCGAGAGAACATTGTGGGGGAAATAATTTGCCGAGAACGGTACATGGAGAGGCTCTTTTCTTTTTTTTTCTTGAAACTGCCAAGACTTGCCTTTTCATTTTAACATCATGGCCTTCCTTTCGCTTTTTTTTCTTTGTTTATTCGTGCATTTCTTTTTAAATTTTTTTTTTATTTTCTACCTCTTATGTCCACACTCCAAAGTCCTCAATCCACGATCACAAGCGTAACCTTTATCGCACCGGTGTAATTACAAATTAAACCGCAGTGTTGACCTTGGTTTCGAGTGACACAGCTGGCTGCTCTGCAGATTAACACAACTGCCAATAGTGTTGCTGACGGCTGAGGAATTCGATAATCCTAATGTTACACTCACTTGTCGTAGACAAGGAACTTCTATCGAGTCCCGTTAAAAACGTATTTTTCCTCTGATTTTCCTCAATTGCTATCATGGCCGTGATCCCCATTGCAGTTTTTCAAGCGACTTTTGGATGGCTTGTGCATAAAGGCAGAGATAAAGCAGTCGAAAAGCTAAGCGATGTAACACATAAACAATTTCGTAACATCATCATGAGTGAAATCGACGACATGAGCTCCAAGTTGGATGGATTATCAAGAAAAGATTTGCTAGCAAGTATCAGCTTCTTTAGAGAAGGAATCGAGTTGTATGAAGGATTTGACGAGACAAGGTCGAAGAGTGAGTTTGGCGCGGATACAGCACAAGCGACTTGTGCGGAAGTTGTGTCGCTTACTGAAAGAATGCGAAATTTGGAGCTTACTGAATCTGCCACAAGAAAGCTTTCTACTGCGAAGAAGAGATTCGAACGTGCCCGTGAAATGGCAACGATAGCATTTTCAAATGAAGCACTATCAACAATTGACCGCATTTTAGCAATGCAGTACCGAGTGATGGCAACAGTATTAGAGGCAATAGAGAATCCATCCGATGCTGTAGCACCGTGTAAAGTATGTATTAAAGAGCTAAACGGTCTTCCAACGGTTCAGCAAAGCTTTAAAGTACAGCTCAAGACAGGAATCAGTGCGGTGATGGGTTTGTTTTACCAAGAAGAACGAGTAAAAATCATTTCCGGTGTCTGTCGCGTCAATCGTGTCGCCTTCGATGTCACACAAGCTATATGCAGCAGAGGGCTTCTACTCCTGGAGTGGCCCAATGTCGATACAGGAGATGAGAAAGTTGACTTACTGCATGACAGGAGACTGGCTCTATTACTACGTGAACAAGGTATGGAGCAGTATGATCTATCATGGACAATTGGTCAGGATGGTGAGAAGGAGCACAGGATAAAAAATCCACTAGATATTGCTACCAACGCAAGCGGGCAATATATTGTAGCCGACTATGACTTGACAATCAAGGTGTTTGACAATAGTGGCAAATTTGTGAAGTGTTTCAGACTTCCTCCTCTTATTGATGACAATGGTAAAGAGCTATTTACAGAAAACTGGAAGGTTAAACTGGCGACAGACATAAACGACAACATTTATGTGCTGGTTGAAGAAAAGAATCATCAGCGTTGGATTTTTAAGTTTGATAAATCCGCTGACCAGTATCACAAGTTTCGCGAGAGGACAATGGACCTCGAGTGCAATCTGTGTAAACTGTCAGTTAGTGATAGTGGCAAAGTGATGGTATTGAAAGGCAATTATACAAAGGACTATCATTTTGTGGATCTATACGAGACTGATGGTCAGTTTGTTTGCAGTTTTGGAGAACAAAATTTGAAGAGCCCGCGAGACATCAGCACTGTAAGTGATGGCAGAGTTATGGTGGTGGACCAAACGCCTTCCCATTGTGTACACATATTTAGCGAACTCGGTGATCATCTAAGTAAGTTTGATCTCAAAGGGTTTGTTCACTTTCCAAACATTGCATTTCACAGGGAAAGTCAACAAGTCGTCTTGGCTAGAACTGACGATGAAAAAGAGCTCCTCTGTATTGGAATATACACCAAAGATGGTGAGTTTGTACGAAGCGTTTTTATCTACAAAAGTGGCTATTTCCTGTATAAGATTGCAGTGAGCACTGAAGGACGCATTGCAGCTCTAGGACCTTCATACGTCAAGCTAGAGTCCGGCGTCATGGATTATAAAATAGGATATCGATTGATTGTTCTATAAAACAGATGCAAATGTTCTTGACTTGTTTCCACGTTCATTTTGCGGAATCAACTTAGGCCTGAGAAAATAACCCCCTTACTTTCTCTTGGTTTGGGCGTAAAGTTTTGAACAATCCTACTTTCAAGAGAGGTCTACTGCAAAGTGTATAATCTGATTTCGTCTTTTTTCTGGATTGTTTGCTATGTGAGTTTTCTTTTTTTCCTTAAGAAATTACTTATAAAACAGTTTAACACATAATACGTTTTAGGTAATTAGGTTTTAGGCCTTGTTGGCGACGTTTTTATGCCACTTAGTCGAGTTTTTCACTTTAGGTCTTTTTAGACCCTGAAACATAATCAAACGAATGTAATGTAGTTTCGGTTTTTCTTGGTGAACAAATCATATCAATTTAGGAATTTTTTTCTTTTGTAACAATCTCATTCATGGTTCTAGGCTAATCATCACTGACCCTCAACCTCATGATTTTAAGTATATTTTTTTCCAAGATGTGATTATTAATTCACGATTGTAGCTTCCAATCATTTTTTTATACCGAGGTAAAACTAGCATGTAGCGGATATATTTGACTATTCTCATTACACATTTTTGTCGGATGACGTGAGGTTATTGTAAGGAGGAGCTGAATGTGATTCCCTTCTGTTAGTGAAAGGGCTGATAGACAGTTTTCTTTGGGTATATGTGTATGATTTGATATTTTAATAAGCGTGTTCATAGACCCTGTATAATTTCAGCCGCGGCATTCACCGTAATGATTCGATTTAGCGCTCGGGGCGCTTATTTACTTTTGGTACCTCAAAGGAGGGCGCTCATTCGAGGCAAGGCGGTAATTAGGGACAGGGCGCTTATCAAGGACAGGGCGCTTACCGATATTTCTTTTTTGGAAAAAGCAGAATGAGCAAAACAAAGCTTTAATGATTTTATTTGAAGAGAACCAAGAAGACTGGAAAAGGACTTGTTGTCTCTTGATCCTTCCTGACTAGAGCGACCAGCCTAGCAATCGCTGCCTTGCGTTCACCTTATTCTCTGTTTTCCCGTAGAGGGTCACATTTATGACGAGATCATTCGTTTGAAGGAACTGTGCATTCACGTGGACATAATATGAATGAAAGACTGAGACGAAGACCACTGTTTTTGCAATGAGGCTTTAAGTGAGAAATCAAAGGAAGATGAACCCCCACAGTTGGTCTCAACAGTGCTATAACTAAAGCAGAATAGGGGTAGCCTTTACTGCAGGCGTCTTATGAGGGCGAGTTAACGTTAACTAGCTCGCGATCGTTTATTCAACCGGCCATGTTTTGTTTGATGCAGGAAGGGGGGCGGGGAAATCTTCACTCCTCCACCCCTACCCTCTTCTTATTTTTGACCGTCGACCGCCCCCTTGGTACAAATTTCTTTCCCTCCCCAGTCTTATAGAATAAACAGGTTTAAACCTTTATACCCTCAAAGTAACTAGCATCTAATTTATCTTTACAATATCACCCCTGAATCACGCATTAAGGTCTTAAGAATAAAGGAAATGGTCTCCAGGGAAGGAATCTTTTGATTAGCAAACAAATTCTCCTTGTCAGCACATTAGGAAATATATAAAGAACAGTGAGGAGAATTTGCATACTAATATGAAAGGTTAAGCAGTTTGGCAAAAAACTCGTAGAGCAGATTCCAGACCGTTGGGAAGGCAGGTAAACTAAAACAATCCCCCTTCCAAGAGAACTTTAAATAGTTTCCGCAGTTCTTGTCAACTGGGACAGAGTAAGAGGAATCTCGTAATTTTCAGATGTCGTGTAACACCCACGTGTCATAAGACAGACCGCTGAAGTCAAGCTTTCTAATTTGAAATTATTGTTTTCTGATACATGGATTTAAGTTCTTCAAATTATGGATGACGCTATATTCTTCTGTTCTATTTTTGAAATGATGGTTACTAATAAATTTACTTACGTTCTTCAAATTGAGGTTAACTCCATATCCTCCTGTGCTCCTTTTGCGAAGAAAAATCGTGGGGATGAATTCTCCTGGACATTGTTGAAATTTCAATGTAACTCCTTTTCTGCTAAGTTTCTCCATCACTTAATCAACGATCCGTGTTTCCTCCGGATAAGACAGAATTTCCTTTAGAAGAAGCTCTTAATCGTGTAGGGGCGGTCAACAAACTCACATTAACATCTTTGTACTGTTTTAGGAATGTATGCATGAAGCAAGCGATATGGCTACGAGATCATTATAAGTAGACAAAAAATTTTTATTCTTCTAACGCGTGTGCGAGGTCGTTCTGATTGCAGAGAACGATTTCAGAGAACGCCGCCGAGTTTTCTCAAAAAATGCGGAGGAACAAGAATTTGTTAGGATAAACGGCTTCGAATCCCGTTGGTCTGACTTTTCATCAGATACCGGCAATCTATCGTGGGTGGCAAGTACCACCTTTGATAAAGGGAAAGAGGTAAAGATGATAGGAAGAGAAAGAATCTTATGGCACAAGTGAATAAAATGTAGGTTACAAATGGAAATGTAAAAAAAGTTCCGTTTAGCGTGAATGCCTATGAGGGGGGCCGTAGAATAAAGTTTTCAATTGCAAGGAATGGGATTGTCAGTAAACCAAATAATTACGAAACGGGTAAACGATTAGATGAAAACACTTCTGATGATGCATTTCGGGAACAATTGATAAAGAGCTAACGTTCATTTCCCATTTAAAGCGTGAGCAGTGAGCGAAGCGAAGGCGTGCACCCACCCCCCGGCGTTATTTCCCACAAATGGCTCACAGGATCTTGGGTGAAAAAAAAATTAGACTGAAATGGAGTACTCAAAACTACAGTTTGATCACGTTCTGCAACTCGCAGTGTTTCGAAAGTTACCTGACTTATCAACAATTTAAGAGACGTACGCTAAAATAGTAGGTTTTAACTGTAAGTCCGTTTTGACAATCTTTCCATAATTTGCAGTTTTTGAACAGCTCAAAATTTAAAGACACGTCACAAAACATCTTTCAGCTATGAACGGCACCGTGCTATCACGATACAAAGCCTAGTGAACGATTTCTATGACTTTAAAAGTCCACAAGGAAGGGAAAAAGTAGATGACAAATCTCTCCCAAGGATCACTTATAACATTACGAATACGTTGTGCAAATACTTGACTGCCACTCTGATTTGGGCAACGTTGGAGACTCCTTAACTAAGTGGAAAACTAAGTGAGTAGGTAAAGAAGGAAATGAGGCTGATGATTGCTGAACCTAAAGCTGGCGAGATAACATCTCTATTGTATGTTAAGAAACATATTCCAATTACGAGAAAAGCTCAAATGATTTACAAATGATAACGACAATGACGAAGGTAATGATTCAACCTTTCCCGCTTTTTTTTTCCCAAAGGCTCAACGAGTCATTTTACGTCTTGAGTGTGATCTAATAAATGAGGGCAAAATTCTGTTTCTTCAATTTATTTTACTTTCAAGCAACAGCTCCCTAGCAGGATACCTAAGTATTAACTGAACACCACATCAAAAATATCTTGAGCAGAGCGTTTCCGAGATGAAAACATCTTATCCATTATGGTCAACCTCATGCTCTCGTAACATCCAATCACTCGTGTATGTAAGAGCACTGTCTGTTTTTATGTGTAAGTTAATACCCACATCATTTCCCTTCACCATTTCTTTAAAATAAAATATTAAACTTGAGAAAAAGGCTCTGTCAACCAGCTGATGTTCCTTATTAACTCTTCATCACTACCGTAAAACTTAAAACCTCGATTCAATATCCCGTACCTCAAAAGCTTAATGCAGTTATTTTTCAATTTTCAAAGACTGGCAAAAACAGAAGCTTCAATCAATCTTGGATTATTGTCTTGTGCTAGCGCCTTAATAGGAAAGTTCTAATTCTTCGTGTCCAGTAACCTTCTGCTTGCCGTCCCATCACAGTACTATATGCGGCATCATTAACGTTTAAAGCTGCTGGCTCATTAGTAAGATGTCATACTATTAATTCTTAACTTGATCACCTGCAATGCTTCTAAGGATGGCCAATCCTAAACCATCTTCATTTCCTAGAAAAGTGCTGCTGAGTTTTTCTATAACTCAGCAAACTAGCATTCAGTGGTTATCGTCTCTTGTAACGCGCCTTTTAACGTTAAAAGAGAAAAGTATTTAAACCATCTTAGCTCCTCTAAAGACGGGTTTAAAAATCTTTTCAGTCACAATCCCTTTTCGACTAACAGCTGATTGAAGAGCCAGTTCTGTCATCCCGTACTACAAAAGGAGAACTGAAAAATATAGGCGCAGGCACCCTTACATAAATCAAATCTTTTCGACAGTCCTGTTTGAGTTAGATCAGTGAGTAATCTCAAAAACCGAACTTAAATAACAAAACTGTTTGTAAGTTACATTTGTTTGCTGTTGATGTTGTTCCGCATATTTTTTTCGTCAGTTTTTGAGATTATTCAGCGTCTTAAAATAAGAGGTATGCTTGAGCTAGAGAAGTAGAAGGATAACAGGATTTAGCACAAATACGTTTCTTCAGTTACTTTGAAGTAATAATATAAAAATTACAAAAAAGAAAAAAAAACAATTACGTGAAAAGCGAGTGCTTTTTAATGGTCGGTTCGCCACCACAGAAATTATTTCTGTAAAAGTAAGTAAATTCAGGTAATTGTTTTAAAGATACGGCTTCCAGAATGCGAAAATAAGTACGATATAGCCTTTTAGAAAAATGAGCACGAACTTGTTAAACACCCTTTACACGAATATCCAGCTCAAACATCCTTCAGTGGTTCAAGTCCAGGTCAAGTCCAAGTGTAAATGAGTTTGAAGCTACTTGTGATGATTGTCAGCGGACAGAGCCTCCGGAATGTGAGGACTGGAACCTAGGGATGTCACAGAAAAGGGGGAATTTAGACTTAATTCCAAAGAAATTTCATTGCAAAGTTGAAAAATCCTCACTTGCGAAGCGTCATACTGTACCATGCTGGTTTAAGATGTCGTAACAATAAGTTTGTAATTAGGTCGGGAAAAAAATATACAAACAAAGAAGGGTGAATCATTTTGGGAATGGGGAAAGTCATCAGAGAGGGGTCCATGGGGTACTGGGGGCCGGGGGTAGAATTTATCCTCAGGATGCATCCCTAATATGTGTCCCCGGAAACAGCTCATCTACGTACCAGTCTCACCCAGTATTCTCCTGCGGCTCTCCTTTCTTTTCTCGTGCGTCAGGTGCAGGGGTCCCTGGACTAAAGAGTACACGTCGTAAGTCACGTTATCACTCAGCTCACGTTTCCCTCGGCCACTTGAAGGACATTTCATCGAGCATTTGGAACCTGGGTTGGTTGCATTGCATACAGTCACTTGGCAGTGGACGAAAACAAAGGGATGAGCACTAATGAACTTAAAGGCTTCCACGCTGAACCGCTGAGCACGAGAAGAAGGCGATGAATGATATTTCACCGTTACGTCACTTGGGCAGCTAAAGTAAAGCAAATTTCCTTGATGAAGGTGAAACTATGCCTAAGAATATCCTTAACAAAAGTTTTTTTTTTTAACTTATGTTGATCATCATGGAATTCAAGATTACGAAGTGTTTCCAATTTTACTTACTTGTAACTAACTATTACTTGCTTAGGAAAACGTCTCAAGTAACCGCAAAATAAACCAAGAGTAATTTTTCGAAAGGAGTAGAAATTAAGTGTCCAAAAAATTTATTACTAAACATACCCTTTCTTTATAAACTCATATTTCAGAGAATTCTTTTGATCCCGGGTGGGCGTGGCATAACATCGATCAGCCCTGACTGACAGCTTTTTGTCATCTGTTGCCACGGATACCTCAAAGTACAATCGTCTGTGCAGCTCCACAGCAACAGGGAAATCAACTTTCGTGTAAGGATTCACAAATGCCTTGTTGTGAAACATTCTCAACGACAGTGTCAAGTTCCCTTTGGCCTTTTCTCGAAGCTCAAGTGTTGTTTTAATTGGCGTCCAACCAAGCGATGAAACTATACCATGCGCTGAGTAATAGCAGCTGAACTGCACTTTTATGTCATGTACGCGTGTTACAGCACTTTTAGCGGCCACGGGTATTTTCAGTGTGTTGGAGTAGATGATAGCTGTGGGTGTATATCTGCTGACAGTTTTACAGCCCGTCAATGATGTTGTAACGCTAAGGTGGGTCCGTCCTTCTTTGCCTTTACATTTGGTGTCCAGGAGTCGAAGATTCTTTAAATCAAGACCACGGAGGAGGGTCTTTGGGATGACAATGGTCATGGTTTTATCGCCGCAGAGGACATTTACTCCAGGAGCTTTTAGTGAAAATATACAAGTATAGTAGTATAAACATACAAAATTTTAGAATCGGATGGTACATACAATCTCGATTGGAAATATGTATAAACCAAAAAAAAAACTGAAATAACTGATTCGAAACAAGTAAGTTGACACAAAGTAGAACATAGGCATGCGTAGCATGCAAAAGTTAATTTTTTTGCTGTGTGGGTTGAGAGGCGACAGTTTGTATACTTAATGTTTTCAGTTTTGCAACTGAAAAGAGCATAACTTTCAAAAGAACGAAAATATCGCATCACTTCACCTTAAGAGAAAGACAGAAAAAACCTAATTTATCTGAATTCACACAGATATTTTGTGGTCTATTACCTAAATATTTCTAAGTAAAAATGAAATCGGTGCCACGCTTACTGTTGTCTACTTCGCCGCTGTTGTTTATTCTCGTCAGCCAACGCCCTCCATTTCCCGTTGGAGAGAGAGTGCGTTGCGTGACGAGACCAAATAACGGTTGCAAAAGAAATGCTTACCGCCGTCCCTCGAACATAGAGAAAATCAAAACTATTCGTCTATAATAAGTTGCCTAAAAAAAAATTCCGCGTAATTTTACTACGAAAAGCAAATTGAAACTCTGTTGTACCTCTACTAGACCATAACCAAAGATATAATGCGATCTCGAATAAGTGAAGATACACTGAACAAGAGCAAACGATAATATCAGAGAGGGCTCCTTGATTAGTTGTTGCCCATCTAGACTTTGCCCTGCGTGTGAAAAATAAGTAATAAAATGCAGGTTGTTTTAAAAGGAATTAACAAGCGACTGGGTTAAGTTCAAGGTAGCTAAAGGCGAATTTTATTCGTAGAAAAAGTCAAAACGCAGGAGTAATGGAAATGATGGAAACTAAAGGCCCACCTAAATGTGGGACGTCAGAGCAGCAAAGCTGTTACAAGGCCGATTAGCACGAACTCAGCCAGGGCTCAATTTTAATCTAGCTATCTTTATTACTTTGTTCAAATGCCCTTTTGGATAATTTTCTCTGTTCTTTTTAGGGCATCCTATCTTAAAATTGTACACAAATAACATTATAATGAATTTTCTTTTAAAGCTTTCAGATTTCAAATCAGATTTCAAACTAACCCTGGGTTATCTTAACCCAGCTTTGAACAACCCGGCCCACGACTCACTACACTTTGATTTTGGTTCTTGTGCGTGCAAGGTTAAGCAACCCAGCCCAGCCCATACTCATACCCACTCCCAGCACCGGCGTAGGAGCAGGTGGCAAGAGAGCGCTGATTTCGCTTACGGTAAAACCTCAACAGGAATGCCATCTGAGCCCGGACTTCGCTGTAAGACAGATCAAACTAAAGGCTTTTCTTATCCCGTAATAAATTTCCTGCACCATGTTGCTGCCAGCCCAGGACAGACTGACCCGCCTCAAAAGGAAGACATTCTGGAATCTCCACTAAAGCTTAATAGCAACATTAAATACCAAAAAAAAGTTCTAAATTTTACAATTTAGCGTTTCCTCCAGAATCCACATTTCAGCATTACACTGGTAATCAAAACATGTACGTTTCACCCTTCTAACTTTCAGTGCCAAAACAAGTGTAAGACAACAATCATACCTACTGAGCAACCATACAACTCCATTCTTAGTGATATATGACCATACCATGCTGTTGGTCGGAGTTTAATGTAGCGAGCTTTGATGGGTGGGTTTAAATGGTGATAAACAATGCTGTCCCTGTCTTTATTTCCTTTGAATACCTACAAATACAAGCAAGTAAAATTAATAATCAGTTGCCACAGTCTCGCCATTCCTGTTGGATTATGCATGATTCTCCAATAGTTTCAACTAACATTTAAAATTGTAACGTGTTTATTGCACTTGTTGTAAATATGCAAGAGAAAGTCAAGAAACACCAACTTTGTCGCAATGCCATGCAGGCTAGATAATGAACTCTTCCATTGTAGACTGCATGATTAGGCACTTAGCCCCTTGGTATTTGCACATAACTTATAGGACTACTTGCAACATATTATAACTGTTATACTGTGCAACCGTAGGCATATATTTTTACAGTTTAAAGCCAATTTCTTGATACTACATTTACCTTAGGTGAACTCTGTCCTGGTACTTTATAGTAATAGAAGTTCACTCCATCTTCACTGTACTGCAGCTTGTATGCTGTTACCCACTGGCTCTGGGCATTCCTTCCCTGTGTTGCTATACTTGTTAATTTGGTGTAGCTGCCAAGAGCCACCTGTATCCATTGATTTTTATTGTTCTGCCGAGCTGACCATCCTCCTTGCTTGCCTCCACCAGCCTTAAAGTTCAGTCTTCCCTGGATTGCTGCATGATTTCCATCCCATTGCGAAGATGCAGTGACTTGAGCATCTTTAATGCGTCGACTCTCCAAACCAAGAGGTGTCGAACATTCTTAACAGAAATAAAGAAGGTAAAAGAACAATTCATGACTGCGAGTTTATGTACAGAGGTGTGAAGTTTGTTTGTGGGTAGGTACGTACAGTTTTATTGAAAAGTTAAAAGTTAGACAAAATTCGATCAAGCAGAAATTTTCTACCTATGTCATAATGTAGCATCTAACAATCTAGAGTTTCTTGCCACATCCATATTTCAGCATTATGCTGGTTATAATCAAACACGTGTTTCACCCTTGCAATTTTCAGTGCCAGATAAGTTGATGTAAGATAATAATCATACCTACTGTGCAACCATACAACTCCATTCTTAGTGATATATGACCATACCATGCTGTTGGTCGGAGTTTAATGTAGCGAGCTTTGATGGGTGGGTTTAAATGGTGATAAACAATGCTGTCCCTGTCTTTATTTCCTTTGAATACCTACATATACATGCAAGTAAAATTAATAATCAGTTGCCACAGTCTCGCCATTCCTGTTGGATTATGCATGATTCTCCAGTAGTTTCAACTAACATTTAAAATTGTGACGTGTTTATTGCACTTGTTGTAAATATGCAAGAGAAAGTCAAGAAACACCAATTTTGTCGCAATGCCATGCAGGCTAGATAATGAACTCTTCCATTGTAGACTGCATGATTAGGCACTTAGCCCCTTGGTATTTGCACATAACTTATAGGACTACTTGCAACATATTATAACTGTTATACTGTGCAACCGTAGGCATATATTTTTACAGTTTAAAGCCAATTTCTTGATACTACATTTACCTTAGGTGAACTCTGTCCTGGTACTTTATAGTAATAGAAGTTCACTCCATCTTCACTGTACTGCAGCTTGTATGCTGTTACCCACTGGCTCTGGGCATTCCTTCCCTGTGTTGCTATACTTGTTAATTTGGTGTAGCTGCCAAGAGCCACCTGTATCCATTGATTTTTATTGTTCTGCCGAGCTGACCATCCTCCTTGCTTGCCTCCACCAGCCTTAAAGTTCAGTCTTCCCTGGATTGCTGCATGATTTCCATCCCATTGCGAAGATGCAGTGACTTGAGCATTTTTAATGCGTCGACTCTCCAAACCAAGAGGTGTCGAACATTCTTTACAGAAATAAAGAAGGTAAAAGAACACTTTTAATTTTATAGTCATGCAAAATATGCAATGTGTTGGCTTGACATTTTGCAATACATCAGTTCTTGTGTAGATATAGTTACTGTAACAAGACTTCTTACCAGATAACTGCAGATGCAGAACCACACAATTCACGCTCACACAATAATTATAGCAAACAGTTCTCAAAATCTGCAAAATCTTACAACAAAGTAATTGAAGAATTTACTCCTTTTAAAGCATGCAGGTACAGTATCCTATGTGATGGATGAGATCTATGGAAAATTCCAAGATTGCTCTCAGGGTCATTAACTTCAAATCTAAATGAGAAATCCCCTGAATTTCATAAGTATAGCTCATCAAGAAGTCACAAAAACAATCAGACGTCTTAGCATAACTTGCACCATCCTGGGAACCAGTGACTTACTTCTAATTGCATTTTCCTTTATTGGAATTAGACAGGTGTTTTTGTAAACAATTAATGACATGAAATAAAAACTTTGTAATTGGGGCATTTCATAGAACAGACAGTTTAGCAAATTATAATGCTTTTAGTAAATCAACTTAGAAAAAGTTTGGAAAACATGGTTGCTTTCATGTCAAACTAACCAGCTGAAACTTGTTCTTTAGCAAATTAACACCAAATAGCCGAGAAAATAGAACCTCAAACTGTTTGGTTTTACTATAAATTTCTGGCTTTTGTGAATACTGTAAAATTGGTGTGAAATACTAGTCCTTAACTAACTTGAACCTACAAGATAAGAAACATCTCAAGTAAAATATATTGTCATGTTATCCCTACAAAATGACTTTCATCATAATGCAAGCAACAAAATTTACCGCATGATGTGGAAAATAAAATGTTTGCTACCAAGTGCTTATATTTACCAGTACCAAATGTTTGGTTCACCAAAACATTTCCTTAATTTTGTACATCTTTTGTCAATCAACTGCACATCAACATCCCTACCCTTTAATTCCGTCTACAAAATCCCCCAAAATTAGAACTTTAGTTCTAGCACCCAGTTGCAATCCCTAGATAATATTTATGTGTTAGCAGAACTGTTTGTCAATTGACAATATACATGGATGAGGAGGTACTCCAAGCATAAGCTAATGTTGATTAATGACAAAGAGTAACAGTTACCATACCTAAACAACCATACAGCTCCATCCTGAGTGATATATGATTATACCATGCTGTGGGTCTGAGTCTGATATAACGTGCTTGGATTGGTGGGCTTATTTTATGATACACAATACTATCCCTGTCTTTATTTCCTTTAAAAACCTTAAATAATCAACATACAAAATCTAGTAAGATAAGTGATTCCCATAACAAATTAACATCATTGTATTTATCATTATTCTGTTTAGTCGAGTATTAATTGCTTATTAAATAACCCTTTAACTCCCATGATCTGGTTGTCAATTCTCACATCTCACTGTTACACATTTCCTTGTAAATTAGTTGCAAGAATTTGGTATTATACCAAGATAACAACTTCTACCTGATACATTTGAGTATTCTCATTACCTGTTTGCTGGATAGTGGATGGATATTGTTGGGAGAAGTTACATGGGAATCACTTCTGGGAGTTTAAGGGTTGAACAAAGCAATTCTTAGAAATGCAAAGCATAATCACCTACATGCCAACATTTTTTACAATTTTTAGTTGTCAATGTACTATTCAATTCAAATAATGATACAACATGAATATCAACAGATTTTTGTTCACTTAAAGGTTCATTTTCAACAGGTCGACTTGAGATATACCCAAAAAGCTTTCAATATGTGACACATGGCAATTTATGTACCTTGGGTGAACTCTGTCCTGGTACTTTATAGTAGTAGAAGTTCACTCCATCTTCACTGTACTGCAGCTTGTATGCTGTTACCCACTGGCTGTAAGCATTCCTTCCCTGTGTTGCTATACTTGTTAATTTGGTGTAACTGCCAAGAGCCACCTGTATCCATTGATTTCCATTATTCGACCGAGCTGACCATCCTCCTGTCTTGCCTCCACCAGCCTTAAAGTTCAATCTTCCCTGGATTGCTGCATGATTTCCATTCCATTGTGAAGATGCAGTGATTTGAGCATCTTTGATGTGGCGACTCTCCATACCAAGAGCACCTGAACATTCTTTACAGAAATAAAGAAAGTGAAAGAACATTTTTATTTTACAGTCATGCAAAATATGCAATTTGTTGGCTTGACATTTTGCAATACATCGGTTCTTGTGCAGTTATAGTTACTGTAACAAGACTTCTTAGCAGATAACTGCAGATGCAGAACCACACAATTCACGCTCACACAATAATTATAGCAAACAGTGCTCAAAATCTGCAAAATCTTACAAAATAGTAATTGAAGAATTTACTCCTTTTAAAACATGCAGGTACAGTATCCTATGTGATGGATGAGATCTATGGAAAATTCCCAGATTGCTCTCAGGGTCGTTAACTTCAAATCTAAATGAGAAATCCCCTGAATTTCATAAGTATAGCTCATCAAGAAGTCACAAAAACAATCAGATGTCTTAGCATAACTTGCACCATCCTGGGAACCAGTGACTTACTTCTAATTACATTTTCCTTTATTGGAATAGACAGGTGTTTTTGTAAACAATTAATGACATGAAATAAAAACTTTGTAATTGGGGCATTTCATAGAACAGACAGTTTAGCAAATTATAATGCTTTTAGTAAATCAACTTAGAAAAAGTTTGGAAAACATGGTTGCTTTCATGTCAAACTAACCAGCTGAAACTTGTTCTTTATCAAATTAACACCAAATAGCCGAGAAAATAGAACCTCAAACTGTTTGGTTTTAATGTAAATTTTTGGCTTTTGTGAATACTGTAAAATTGGTGTGAAATACTAGTCCTTAACTAACTTAAACCTACAAGATGAGAAACATCTCAAGTAAAATATATTGTCATGTTATCCCTACAAAATGACTTTCATCATAATGCAAGCAACAAAATTTACCGCATGATGTGGAAAATAAAATGTTTGCTACCAAGTGCTTATATTTACCAGTACCAAATGTTTGGTTCACCAAAACATTTCCTTAATTTTGTACATCTTTTGTCAATCAACCGCACATCAACATCCTTACCCTATAATTCTGTCTACAAAATCCCCCAAAATTAGAACTTAAGTTCTAGCACCCAGTTGCAATCCCTAGATAGCATTTAATGTGTTAGCAGAACTGTTTGTCAATTGACAATATACATGGATGAGCAGATACTCCAAGCATAAGCTAATGTTGATTAATGACTAAGAGTAACAGTTACCATACCTAAACAACCATACAGCTCCATCCTGAGTGATATATGACCATACCATGCTGTGGGTCTGAGTCTGATATAACGCGCTTGGATTGGTGGGCTTATTTTATGATACACAATACTATCCCTGTCTTTATTTCCTTTAAAAACCTTAAATAATCAACATACAAAATCTAGTAAGATAAGTGATTCCCATAACAAATTAACATCATTGTATTTATCATTATTCTGTTTAGTCAAGTATCAATTGCTTATTAAATAACCCTTTAACTCCCATGATCTGGTTGTCAATTCTCACATCTCACTGCTACACATTTCCTTGTAACTTAGTTGCAAGAATTTGGTATTATACCAAGATAACAACTTCTACATGATACATTTGAGTATTCTCATTACCTGTTTGCTGGATAGTGGATGGATATTGTTGGGAGAAGTTACATGGGAATCACTTCTGGGAGTTTAAGGGTTGAACAAAGCAATTCTTAGAAATGCAAAGCATAATCACCTACATGCCAACATTTTTTACATTATTTAGTTGTCAATATACTATTCAATTCAAATAATGATACAACATGAATATCAACAGATTTTTGTCCACTTAAAGGTTCATTTTCTACAGGTCGACTTGAGATATACCCAAAAAGCTTTCAATATCTGACACATGGTAATTTATGTACCTTAGGTGAACTCTGTCCTGGTACTTTATAGTAGTAGAAGTTCACTCCATCTTCACTGTACTGCAGCTTGTATGCTGTTACCCATTGGCTATCAGCATTCCTTCCCTGTGTTGCTATACTTGTTAATTTGGTGTAACTGCCAAGAGCCACCTGTATCCATTGATTTCCATTGTTCGACCGAGCTGACCATCCTCCCTGTTTACCTCCACCAGCCTTAAAGTTCAATCTTCCCTGGAATGCCGCATGATTTCTATCCCATTGTGAAGATGCAGTGATTTGAGCATCTTTGATGTGGCGACTCTCCATACCAAGAGCACTTGAACATTCTTTACATAACAAAAATAAATGATTAAAGACATATTGATAGGAATATGCATGGGAGGAATAAAATTATTCATAGCTCTGCCTAGAATTGTAGCTGTTGCTCTAGAAATGTACTTCTTGACTTCAGTGGCAGGGGTAGATGTGTTTATAACAATAGTCCATTTTACAGTTGTGTGCTTGGTTGCCAAGCCTTTGAATAGGAGTAAGGCTAAGGGTGACCTTGTTATGATACAAACCTTGCTGCTTTTCAAATGTGAATTCAAAGCACAAATGATATTTTAGATCTTAAAAGGAAAGTGGCCCATTTTATCTGAAACTCTTCTTAAATGGATCTTTCAACCCTTTTACACCTTTATACAAAATTATATTAATTATCATTATTATTATTTTTTTTTGTACTATTATTTTAAATTTTTTTTGGTCTTTTTTCTTTACAACACATGTAAATATTCTCTGACCCATTGTAAATTATTATATAAATATTATTGTATTACAACAGAATACCCTCATATACATGTAGGGGAGCCGTAATCATAAAGTGTATTGTATTGTATTGTATTGTAAATTACTTGGTTATCATGCAAACTAGATACTGGTCTCTATCATAACAAGGTCACCTTCAGCCTCACTCCGAATCAAAATCTTTGTGGCTAAGTGCATAATTGTAAAATGGCCTATTGTTTTAAGCATGCATGTCAAGGTGTGTTGTGGGTTAACTGTTTTTTGGCAAGATTAAATCAAACCTAAACAATTATTGCATTTTTGTATTAAGAATTGATTGATAGTGCCTTTGGCACCTTAAAGTTTAAAATGGCATACTTAGTTTGTGAGAACAATTTTTCATAAGGCTGCAATGGAAAATGTAAGAGAAGGAGAAATTTCTTCCATACACAAGCCTTGTGTTTTATATTTGGAAATGAATCTGATCAAATAGGCGACAAAAAGTGAAAAATTTCCTTCTCAAGCACAATAATGTTATAAATAATAGGAACGAGCCTATAATCAGAAGTTATTTTGAAAACTTGTTTGAAGTGGATTTTGTATTGTCTGCATTCTGCAGTATTAAACATCACCAATTCCAATTGTAATTTAGGTTACTTTCCAGATCAACATGTTCAAAACTGTATAAACCATAGTTATATATGTAGCAGACAGCTTTCACGTTTAGTTGTACCACTTGTAATTTTAACCCCTTAACCCCTAGAAGAGTTTAACATGTAACTTCTATTTATAATATCCATGGATAATAATTATTATCATCATTACTTGGATACTGAACATTTCTTGGGCAAATTCTATTTCAACTAAAATTGTATTTTTTTTTCTTATTGTATAATATAATTTGGCTCTGTAACTTGTCTGACCAGGAGAGATCAAAAATTACAATACATGCATTAAACTAAATCATAAAGTTTGTTAATAATTCACTTTCATCCAAAACGAACTCGAAGAAACCAAATTATCGAACATAACGTAGTTCAAATCGCATCTTAGAAAGCACATGGACTTGTTACTACAGGATACGCTTCCAAAAGTCAAGAGAAATACGATCTTTCCACAAGTCACAGCCACAAAGTCAATTTTATACATGCCACCTACATACAACATTTCGATTCCATATCATTCGGGCACCATGAGCTTTAAAATCAGATGCATAACGCGTTTGTCAATACCGTACCGTAAAAAAGGCTGTGGTTATTCATCTTGGTAAATAACAATAAAAGCTAAGTTTTTGCGTTTGTCTGACGATGTAGTCACGTGTGATGTGGATCGCGACGTTTCGACTGCATACTGCTAGTCTTCTTCAGGCGATGAAGACTGAAGAAGATTAGCAGTATACGCAGTCGAAACGTCGCGATGTACATCACACGTGACTACATCGTGACACAAACAAAAAAACTTGGCTTTTACCGAACCGTAAATAACAAAAAACTGAGAGTGAACATACAGTTTACCCACGCAAACACCTTTCCTAATTGCGGCTCCGATATTCAGCGATTCCAGATATTTTCATTACCTCAACAACTAACTCACTTACATCGATGTACGATCCAGTACCAGCTGGCATGGATTGCTAAAGTTTGTTTCATTTAAGCTATCAATATTTGCCACCATTTTCGCTCCTTCTTCACAAAGCCTCCACGAACATCGGGTTCACCTTTCCAAATCGATAAGCAATCGGCCAAACCGAGTAATACAACCGAGCTCATTCCGAGAAAAAATGTTAGTCTGATTCATCTTAACTCTTCAACCTACTTTACTTGGATGGATCCCTCTAAGAAAAAGGGCTTCACTCAAGTTTCAACTCGGAAAAAAACACAGGTCGTAAAAGAATACATAACGATTATCTAATCCGACCTGCCAAATAGAGTCGTTGAGAAACGTTTTTTAGAGAATGATTGTTTCACTTTTGCATATCACCGGTGTCCTATTTCAGCTTCTGTGAAAAGCTTCTCTGCTTGCATTTTTAGGCTTACTACTTACCATGACTGCGACTAACTGAGATAAAATGCGACGAAAGCGCCAAAAGAATAATCGGCCAGGTGTACATGTGAGTAGAAACCATCCCGCAAGTAACGGAATGCAAAGAGCTCGCGATTCTGCTTTGAATGAATGTAAAGAAACCACTCTGAGTTACTTCAGTTCAAAATAATCTCAAACGCAGGAGAGACGAGTTTACGAAACTTTTACTCAGATAGCCTTGTTTGACATAGCCCGCTAATATGTTACCAACGGGTTTATTCTTGTCCCGAAAATCAATCAGTCAAACGTTCATGCGTCGATCAATTCGAAGCGTCAAATGCAAAGAGCAGCCCCCATGCATTTGAACTTTTCAAGATTGGTTCGCTCAAATTCCCGCCTCCTGAGGCCAAAATTGTGTTTAAATTCCTCACCCAAATGCTGGATCTGATCTTCCTTTTATCAGTATCGTATGTTTAAAAACCTCCATATCAAAAACCACGTTTATTCCGCTGGAAAGACTTTACGCCTCTGGTTTAAGCTCTTCACCCCACCCCGGTACGGACGACAGTCAAATGCTCAGCGGCGGGGGCGGGGGATGTTGAAGCCTCGAATTGATCGGCGCATTATCCAGTTAGTTGGATTACAGACAGAATTGGACGACACGAAGTCCTGTTACCAACTAATCAAAACTATGAGAAAATTCGAGATGGAAACTTGGTCAGACGAGACATCGATTATGCGTTTTCATAAACAATTAACTCCGCGATATGCGGGACAACAGCGCGTGACTTTGACGCCTGCTGTCCACTTATACAGACATGACGTGTTAATTGTGCCCTTAGTGCTCAAACCAGGCTGGTGATGTCCAATCAAACAACTGGTGATTACACTCTAGAAAATAAACGAACACTAAACATTAACCTACTAGTTTCTTAATTCATTTACGTGATAAAAAATGTTGCAATCAAAATTTATTTGCAAACATTTTTACGACGTTTAGAACTTACACGGTGCGACCATCTCATTAAAGTAAAGGTTTCTACACATGTTATGATAATCTAAATCTAATTATTCCGTTTTTTCTCGTTTTTACTGTTTGTACATATTTCAAAGCAATAGATGCCAGCTGATTTTTTTCATGTAACTCGCAAGGAATAATTGTAATTTACATATTACTAAAGGAGATCGTAATCACAATCTATAAGCCCCGGCTCAAAATATTTTCTACCAAAATGCTTTGATTGTTGTGTAAAAAAGTTTTCGCTGTCTGTCATACAAGATCAATATTGGCTAAAAAACGACGGCAAACATTTTTCACCGGAAGTTACATGTTAAATTCAGAGGATCTTAAAACCTTTTAAAACTTCATTTTAAGCGAGGATTCCTACAAATGTGATTTCTGAGAGTCATAAACAGTAACTACCCCTGTGGCAGCTGAATCGAAATTCTCTCGTCAGAAACGAAAATTTTTTAATATTTAGAGAAATACAACAACAATTGGGGGAATGAAAAATTCCCAGAGCTTTCGTACCCACGGCCGTTCTGCATATTTCATTATTCTTGTTTTTATATTTGTTATTTTGTTTTATTTTTTTTCCTACCGGTCCAAAAACATGCTGAACTTTTTAAAGGTACTTTGCCAATTTCTTCTGATATCTTCCAGAATAGGAGTGGTTTGGTTGCATACGTGTTCGATGACCTCAGGTTTCAGTAATCATTGTTTATCCACCTATATTCAGGCTGATGAGAGTAGTTGAGTTGTAATAACCAGTTTCTCACAAGGAGGATACTGGCAAACGGGGTAACTGGTAGAATTAGAAGAATATCGCTATTCCCTCCCTTTATACCCCAAGTACTTTCTTTGAGACCTCGAAGAAATTCAGTGACATGCTTAGTTCGCTGCTTTGTGCGAGAAGGTAATTTGGTATGATCAACTGAGTTGATATCGTAAATTGGCCACCGTAAAGAGTTTCAAAGCTGACGTTTCGAGCGTTAGCCCTTCGGCAGAATGAAGCTTTGTACTAGAGACGAAGGATAAATTCAACTGAGCTAACTGATAGTCTGAAAATTTCATGGCTCTGTGCATCTTTCCGTTATGAGAAATATAAGTTGAAAGTTAGGACAAACTTATCCAATATTCTTAAAAATTGCCGTAATTTACGTAATGCATCTTTATCAAGAAGGTTATCGCATAGATCAAGTTTGTAATTGCTGAAGTGTAAAGCTGTTTATTTTCCTTGTGTTATTCATAGCCTCTGATGGACTGTTCCCATTCTTGGATATGTTCAGGATTTAGAACTGGTTTTGTCCTGGCCTTTTCACTGCTCCGCTTTAGTTATTTATCGTGTCGAAAAATTTAAATTCATTGGTGTTATGATATTTTTTATAGTTTCGTAAGTAAATGTTTATGCTTGTGTTCTGCGACAACTTGTTTAACCAAGAGGGGTCACATGGCACAGTTGTCGAGCTATGTAGAAGGAAGGCACTATTAACATCTGACCGGATCTTAGAAATGCTGAACCGAGTGATGGTTACAGTACTAAAGACATTAGGCAGTCTCGCGGATGCTGTAGTAGCTAGTAAAATGTGTATTTTAGAGCTGAACGCGGTCTGTCAGTGGTTCAGGAAAGTTTTAAAGTACAGCTCAAGACAAGAAATTAAGGGGTCTGTTTAAGAGTAAAGAAGAACAAAGAAAATAATTTCCGGTGTCTGTCTCGTCAATCGTGTCGCCTACAGTGTCACACAATCTATATCCAGTAGGAGTTTACTGCTCACGGTTGATACAGGAGAGGAGAAAGTTGACTTGCTGCATGACGTACGGACGTTCTACAGGACTTTCACGCCTTTTCTCAACAACAAAAAGGTCAAAGATAAAACGGATATCACACTCCACATCCAGGGAACTCTATTACAAGATCAACGATCAGTAGCCGAGCAATTTGCTGACTATTTTTCCACTTTAGGTGAAAGCAGTTTTGATAACGGCCCTGCAATGAATCTCACAACAGAAGAATGCGATAGACACCCAAGCGTCCCCGCCATACGCAGTAGATGGAACTCTAACTTCTTATCTTCAGGAAAATCACGAAAGGGGAAACTTTTTTAAGTCTCAAGAATTTGAATACCAACAAAGCCATTGGTTTTAACATGATACCGTCACGCGCTTTGAAAATAGCGGCACAAGAACTTGCAGACCCACTGAAAACAATTTTTAATCAATGTATCACAGGGAAGACATCGCCAAATATCTAGAAAAAGGGAGAATGGATCCAGTTTTCAAGAAAGAGGACCCCCTGGAGAAGACCAACTATAGACCTATAACTGTATTAACAGTGGTTGACAAAATATTTGAGCAGCTTCAAAGTAAACAGATGCCAAAAAATCTTGAAACGATTTTTGATCTATTCATGTCAGCCTACCGTAAAATGTACAGCTGTCAGACCACATTGGTTCGTTTGGTCGAAGACTAGAAACATGCAATTGACCACGGTAAATCTGTCAGCGTACTATCAACTGATATGAGCAAGGCCTTTGATACGATGCATCTCACCTTGCTGCTGGTTAAACTAAAGCCTGACGGCTCCTCGGAAGGGGCCTTATCACTGATGCACTCATTCTTTGAAGAACTTAAAGGAAGAACTAAATTAGGAACTGCGGTTAGTGAATGGAAAGAAATAAAAATGGGCTGTCCCCAAGAATCCGATTTGGGCCCGTTACTCTGGAATATCTGCCAGAATGATCTCTTTTACCTGAGTCGTGCGTCAATTCTATCAATGTACGCCGTCGACCATCAGCTTTATTACGCGCATAGTAATGTCAAGGACCTAATGGACACAATTAGGAGCGAAGGGGGTCAAATGTCATCATGGTACCAGGAAAATCACGTGGTGGGAAATAAGCAAATACCAAGCCATGGTAATCGGCAAGAAACACGAGCCATCCCTAACATCTGTCGACATCAATGGCCACACTATCAATACTACTGAAGAACTTAAATTACTGGGCGTCACCATCGACAAAGAGCTAAGATATCTCGGACCATATTTGTTGTCAAAACTTTTGTCAAAACTTGGACATTGTGACGGTGTGTTAGGACATTAATATACCAAAGGTTCCAAACCTCGATATTTTATTACAATAAATAACGGATGAATGTTATGACAAAATTCATGGATATGGATCGAAGATTCGAAATCTGTAAAGTAATGCGTTAACAAATTAGTTTCAGTTCATATCGATAATATCAAAAGAAATCAAGGTAAATATTTACCCATTGGTTCTAGGTGTCCATAACACTGTCTAGCGATAGAAAATCTTAACAATTATATCTGTTACGTCATCAAATTATAATGCGCAAAGAAATTAGAATTTTGCGCAATACAGACATAGCGACAGACAAATGCTAACCCTGACATCATTCGTCTCAAACATCCGCACAAAAGACCTCGCGAACCTAGTTTCAAATTACGTCTGTACAGGGAATTGTCCGAAGTGTGTTTAGAATTTTAGACGTATTTGAAGTTTGTATATAGTTGTATAGGTAGAAATTATTATATTTTAGTCCGTATTTTAAAATGTAAATGGAATTTTAGATCTGTATGTATATATATATATATATATATATATATATATATACATATATATATTAACTTAACTTAACTTAATTTATTTGTAATTTTATTGCGAGTGTCCCCGATTAGTCGGCTTCCGGGCTGACTAGAAGTTTTAGACAGTTAAATAAAGTGTATTGATTGATTTATTGCGCTGCGTAAACAGGATATGGAGCATCGTGATGTATCATGGATACTTGGTCAGGATGGTGTAGAGGAGCACTGGATATAAATGATCCGTGTGGTATCGTTTATTGAAGGCTCCAAGCTTCAATAGCAAATTTATAGTGGTACTTACATGCTTCGTTCGCTACTTTTTAAGAAAGAAGGGGATAAATTTCATCGAAATCAGGATAGGCTATAAACGTATAGGATTTCTATTGGTTTTATAGCCCCTGTGCATCTATGCTATTAGAAACGTAGGTTGAATGTTAAAACAAAAATATATGAAACAGTCTTAAAAATAGCGGTTGTCTGGAATACATTCTGCACATAGTCTTTATGTTAAATATATACACTCCGATGGTATCAGACGCTGATAAAATAGGGTCTATCAGTATCGGACTCAATTTTTTCTCTTTCTCAGATGGGATATTAAGCTAAATTGGGTGGCACCTCTTAAGTTTCATCTCGTCAACCGTGATCATTAACAATCGCTGATTATTATCAGTGATTGTCTGGAATCATGCCTCTGAAGGCGCACTGAAACAAAAAAGGAACCCTGACGGTTACAAATTAGTGAGTGGAATACAGACCGGGCAATGCTGTAAGTTGTTTTCAGGGTTTCCGACAAAAGCGGCACTTCACCCTCTTCCACCCCGTTCATATCACCATTGCCAGCAAAATCTAGCAAGAAATATAAGACATAACAAACTCATCTGTAAACTTAGTATCTAATTCCCTAGTTTTTGTTTCCTCTAAGAAAAGATCGAACTACATCTTTGGGTAATGCTTTAAAACAATTCTGGGATTATGAAAGCCAAGGAAGAAAAGAATAAGGTCACATTGATAGTTATTTTGGATTTGTTGTGTTGTGTGTAAGTTTGTGTTCATCATGTGCGTATTTACAATGTTGTATTTTTAAAATTGAGACAGTTTGAACGAAATCGTGTATGGCTCGTCAAAGTTGGTTAAACCGGCTGTTCTTTATTTTCGGCGAGAGAAAGTGGACCAGGAGATAAGGAGCAGAAGATGGAGAAAGAACACCTGGTTTACATGTAGCTACGAGAATATTTATCGGTCTTGCTAAAGTTATTTTGCTAGTGATATCCATTTGGAAGGGGTGACACTTTCTGTAATGCTGCATACATCGCTATACGTTCAGTGTTAATTTAATAACACAAGATAAAATAGTTAAGTTAAGTTGCCTGAAAGGTAAGTTAAAGACTAACATTAGAAACATTTCAGTCATTTCTTAGTGATGTACGAAAGTTCTGAAATGAACCTTTAGTTTAGCTTTCAGGAGTAGATGAAAGTCTCCTTATGAACCATCCATGAACAATTTAAGATCACATGAAAGCAAGCCTTAATAACCATTTTATGGACTTTAAGAATTCTCCTAAATCTCGTAATCTCGTCTTTAGTTGACCAAAACTTCTACTTCGAAAGGCGACTTAGAAAAAGACACATGCAAGTGATTACAAAATGTTTGAAATTGCATTGAAAAAATAATTTAGTTCAAAATTCAATTGCTTCCTAGATGAAGCAAACCCACAATGAAACTGAGGATATCGGGACTTGTCCTATTTGAGGCCCATACATAATTAAAAAAGAGATGTCCAATTGTTACAAATTATTAAATTTCATACTTTATCAAAACTGTTTCTCTTTCATCAGTGTATGATTCATATAATCTCAATCATGTAATGTGTAATAGAATTTTTATCACTAAAATACCCAGACTATAACTAGCTATTGTAGTTAAAATACACTACACAAAAAGCTATTAATTCACATATTGTGCTCTGAAAGCGAGTGACTAAGAAACTTATTCTGAACTGATACAATAAAAAAATATAAATTAAGCCTATCATCTAAAAAATCAGGATATTTTTTATAGTCCATCTAAAATTGTAATGGTTGTATAGATTATATGCTATTTCGTTATATATATATATATAAATATACTTATTAAATGCAATAGCATACCATAATTACGTTAAAAAGGTTGTGGTTATTTATCGTGGTAAATAACAATAAAAGCTAAGTTTTTCGTTTGTCTCACGATATAGTCTCGTGTGATGTAGATCACGACGTTTCGACTGCATACAGCTAGTCTTCTTCATCATGCTTTATAAGATCACGCATGACCAGTCGACCTCATCGCCTGAAGAACACTAGCAGTATGCAGTCGAAACGTCGCGACCTACATCACACGTGACTACATCGTGAGAAAAACGCAAAAACTTAGCTTTTTATTATTATACCCTAATTACTTCCAGTAAATTAAAGCACCAACGGAAAATAATTTGCTTATATATTCTAAATGCAGTTTGAAACATAGAAATGATGTGTACAACTATGTATAGCATGTGGAGGAAATCAAATGTAAAATTGCAGAATTCACAATTATTCAAGATCACTATAAAATGGGGCGATAAAAATTTCCAAATAACATGTTTCATGAATAGGAGGCCTTGTACAGGAATGTAAAAGAACCCCGTTCTAAACTTGGCCAATTAATACTTTTTACTCGGTATTGCCCAGAGGGCAAAGTCTAAATACAGGTTTTGGCTTTGTTACTTTGTTGTTGTTGTTGTTGTTGTTGTTTTTCTTGTATAATAATATGAATAGACTGTACATTTTCAAGCTGATTAATTACCAAAACAATAAGAGTTTTTTTCATTGCATTATTGCCCATTCTGGAATATTTTCAGTGGTTAGGTATCTCAGCAAAGGTTTCCCCATTAACCCTGGGTAAGATTCCCTCTTTAGCTCTGGTGGTCAGCTTTTTAAATGTAAACCATATTAAGTATTTTTGTTAATATTTTTCCTCTTTTTTCTGCTCTTCCAATAAGGTCTACCTACAGAGTATTTGGCTACTCTTAAGGTGTTGCCATCCCCATCATTTTCATATCATCTTTATTCAATGTTCATTACCTCCATTATAAGTAATTGGGTCGCTCTCCTCTTACTATGCTGGTCGGCTCAAAAACAAAAAAAATCCGGCCAAGTCAAACTCGGTCAAGAAGTATTTTAACATCTCACCCCTGTACATGACCATAAGTTATGAAAATTTTGGAAATTTTTTTCAACCTAAATAGGACACGATAGACGAGCGTACGTGGGATAATCACAACAAGATTCAAGATTCCTTTGATTTTTTCGAGTCAGAACAAAAAACTCACAGTTTTATTTTTTTATCTTGCTAATTATTCGCTGATGTTATGAAGAGCATTAATTATAATTGATTGGTTAAACTTATTGTGAAAAGAATCCCGCTGCTGAAAAGCTCTCAATGTCTTCTGATTTTTAAGTTCCAAGCTGCCATTATGTCTGCGATCAAAACAGCAGTTTTCAAAGCGACTATAGGATGGCTTGTGGATAAAGGCAGAGATGAGGCAGCGAAAAAGCTTAAAGATGGCGACGTAACAGATCAACAATTTCGCGGCATCATCGTGCGAGAAATCGATGACATGAAGTCAAAGCTGGATGGATTATCAAGGAAAGATTTGTTAGCGAGTATTAGCTTCTTTAGATAAGGAATCGAGTTGCTGTATGAAGCATTTGAAGAGACAAGGTCGAAGAGTGAGTATGGCGTGGATACAGCACAAGCGGCTTGTGCGGAAACTGTGTCACTCACTGAAGGCATGAAAGACTTGGAGCTTACTGAATCTGCTACAAGACAGCTTACCAATGCAAAGAAGAGATTCGAACGTGCTCGTGAAATGGCAACAATTGCTTTTTCAAACGAAGCGCTATCAACAACTGACCGCATCTTAGCAATGCAGTACCGAGTGATGGCAACAGTATTGGAAACAATAGACCATTCCCGCGGATGCTGTAGCACCATGTAAAGTGTGTATTGAAGAGTTAAACAGTTTGCCAGTGGTTCAGCAAAGTCTTCAAGAACAGCTCTAGACAGGAATCAAGAGTTTATTTAACAAAGAAGAACAACGGAAAGTTATTTCCGGTGTCTGTCTTGTCAATCGTGTCGCCTACGATGTCACACAAACAGTATCCCAGAAAGAACCATTGCCACAATGGCCCATGATTGATACAGGAAAAGAGAAATTTGATCTGCTGCGAGACAGGAGAGTAACAAAAATACTTTGTAAACAGGGTATGGAGAACTGTAGTGTATCATGGATACTTGGTCATGATGGCAAAGAGGAGCACGGGTTAAATAATCCGAGTGGTATCGCTACCAACTCAAGCGGGCATTGTATTTTAAAAGACTGTGGCTTGAAAATCAAGGTGTTTGACAACAGTGGCAAGTTTGTGCGACTTTTCAGACTTCCTCCCCTTATTGATGACAGCCGTAAAGAGCTATCGATTGACAGCTGGCCGGTTTATCTGGCCTCAGACATGAATAACAACATTTATGTGCTGGTCAAAGAAAAGTCGAGTCGCGAGCGCTGGATTTATAAGTTTAACGAAAGCGCTGAACAGCACCACAGGTTTCGTGTCAGGACAACGGAATTCGACTTTAAGCTGTGTAAACTGTTAGTAAGTGATAGTGGTAAAGTGGTGGTACTGAAGAGTGACAAAGAAATGGAAGTGACAAAGAAATGGTCTGTTGTGGATGTATATGAGACTGATGGTCATTTTGTTTGCAGTTTTGGAGAACAAATCTTGAGTTACTCGTACGGCATCACTGCTGTAAGTGATGGCAGAGTCATGGTGGTGGAAAAAGGGGATCCGTCGTGTGCTCACATATTCAGCGAACAAGGTGACCATCTGCACAGTTTTAATCTGAAAAAGGCTCTAAGATATTTACAAATTGCATTTTACAAGGAAAGTAAACAAGTCGTCATAGCTGGTGTTAAGGGTATGATTTCAGACATCTTGTATATAGAAATAGATACCAATGATGGTAAGTTGATGCAAAGTATTTCGATCTATTTGGTAGAGTTCAACATAGCTCCATTTGGGATTGCAGTGACTTCTGAGGGACGCGTTGCAGTATCAATCTTGTTTGACGATTTAAAACCTAAAGTAATAATTATTTAAAAAACGTACTAATGTACTGATTTTCCCTTCTTACTTTCACTTTTAGTTAATAGACTTATTATTATAATGGATAAATTGGTGTTTTGCACAATAACCATGCAATTAACATAATAAGCACAATGCCCTTATTTTTCACACGGCATGATGAAACTTAAGACTAAAGTTTCGTGCCTAAAGTGAAAACACTCTTATAGCCTCAATTTATTAACTTTTGATGCGCTATTATTTAATCGAACAGATGCGATGGAGTTTTGCAATTTTCATGGAAAATAATTATTACATAATTAATCATGTAGGAACTTTATTGGTGGCTCCAGGCTTAGCTAGAGATATGATGCTTATTTGGCAACCAGCTCTGTGGTCCTCACCTCTTTAGATGTATTAATAAAATTCCACATTGTAACTGCCATATAACTCCTTGTAATGCGAAGAAATAATTTTTTTATATCATGCCAAGGTGACACGTCTTATAATTACTCAGCAATAAGCTGAGATATTTGTTTGTTCTTGTTACCTGTTTACTTGATAAGGTATGGATATTCTAAGGAGAAGTCGAATGTGATTACCTTCTGTAAGTGAAAGTGTTGATATCCAGTCTCCCTTAAATGTAAGTGCGTCATTTTTTATTTTAATCATGGTGTTCCTATCTTTCGATAATTTTAACATTAGCCTTTATCCGTCTTTTAAGCATAATGCGTGGAAAGTTACTGCTGTGATAGGCCCAATGTTTGCTTAAGTAGTTTTGAACACTTCTGCTTTCTTGTCGAATGTTTCATTAATCAAATTTAGTATTTCATTAGGCTGTTGTTTCCTGCATGACGATTTTCAAACGAGACCAATTTAGATGGTTAAATATTAGGATAATGATCCTTGTAGATCAAATCAAACTTGTCAGTTAAAGCTAATTATTTTATAGCTGGCGGAGCACGTGGGTGAGATGATGCGAATCCTTTGCTTTGCTTGGCTACTCGAGTGGGCAAGAGTTACATCTTGCCCGCTGATGAAAAGTGTAATTTTTTTTGTATCTAGTGGAAATTAAAATATGGTCAATTATCATCAAATCTTACCACTTGTTGAATTTGTTCTTGTTTTCTCTTAGGTTCTTCTTTTTCGTATGATTTCGATGAACTTCGAATACAACTCTTGCCCCACAGCCTCCAACTTCCCGTACCACGTTCTCCCACCTCCCTTTCTTTTGCGGCCCTTTGTTTCCCAACTCCCGCCCTCTTTGTATTACTCCCGTCTCCAGTTTGATAAAAAGGACTATTGATTTAACAAATTACTTTTCCATTACTTTTAATTTTCGCACGTTGTCGGAAGTAGCTTTAGTCGTGAGCTATGTAAAAGTTGGCTCCAACTAATGATTCATAAAATTGTTGAACCGTTTGCAGTTTTGAGCGTTCAGTTTAAGCGCTGATAGACCGTTATTGCACATTATTCTTCGGCTGGTCTAGGAGATATATTTTAAAACTACTCGGATTTCTTCGAGAAGTCGAGGTCTTTTTGAAACCTCTCCGGAAAGATTTAAAAGTTGTTCATATATTCTCTTATACATTAATTCACTAGCAGTATCATTTAGCTTTGTGATTGTGTGATTTAAAAAGAAGCATTTGCAGATGCGTGATCTTATTTCTTATTGTCACATACAAAAATACTGAATAAAAGGGGGTAATTTTCTAAGGAATCTGTGGTGCTGCGTCGGTGGGAGAGTATAGCAGGTAATTTGGTGTTAACCGAGTTGAAAACGTAAATTGGCCACCGTAAAGAGTAAAAAGCTGACGTTTCGAGCGTTAGCCCCTGGTCCATCGCTCTGACGAAGGGTTAGCGCTCGAAACGTCAGCCAATTTACGTTTTTAACCTTGTTGTTAGCACTAAATTGCCTACAAAAATACTAAGGGTGATCAATATGGCCTTGGACGACGTTTGACGTGACTCGCTTTGCTCGCTGGATAATTCCGACTGCTGACACTGTATACATGTTTCATGTTATCTCATTCACGACTTACGATGTAATTGACTTCGAAAGGTATCTAATATTGGCCTTTGACGAGAGCAATGTGCGAGATCTGAATGAAAATTTTAAACCAAATGACCGCACTGCGCGGGCGGAGGTAAAACTATTTGCAACATATGATCTAAAGGAGAGTTGATAATACACGATCCTTACTATGGAGACGTTTCAGATTACGAAGTCATGTTCGATTTTGTTCACAGATGCTGTGTGGATTTTTTGAAACAGTGTTAGAGAAGATAGCGACTTACTGGTGTTTCAACCACCGAGTCAATAATTTTAATGCCTTCGATTCAGACGCACTGAAGAGAAATACTAAGTTTTGAGGTATGACGACGGGTGTATTCATTTATATTGTGAAGCTCTGACTGCCAGAGCACCGCGAACAATGGACGAAACATCGAAACTGCAATATGTTTTATATCCATGCATGCCGGATTTACACACACAAATGAGGATAGACCAGAGCGCCATGCCATATACTTGAAGGGACTGTACATAAAGTCGATTTACTATCGATCTTCTGAATGTTTCATTTAAGGTCACTGCCAATAAAATCTGGTCAAAATTCTTTCAAGTTTCCCGTTTTCTTTTGCTTTTTAGATCGAGGAAGCTTTTAAGTTGTGTGCCCACCGAAACAAAAACTGTGACAACTTTTGCTATTTTCGGAATCTATACTTTATAAGCTCCATAGTGACATATAGTTCTTCATGGTTTGTTTTATAAGTACCGCGCTTAAGACGATTTTTCCAAGAGGCACCCTATTTTGTTGACAGTAACCTCTTTGAAAGTTTTGCTACATCAACTTTCTTTTCAAACTTTCAATCTTTAGCATCTTACGGACCCTTAACCGCTACGATGACCAAAATGAATGTCATAAAAATGTTCAAACGACAAGGCTGATTGATTATTTCACCGCAGGCTACTGAACAAGAAACAAAAGCAGCGCCACTGATTTGTTTTCCTGTACACCAAAACTTTGACGACGAAACAAAAAGGAAAAAACCGCAAGATACAAGATCACCGCAATAACTTAATTTATAATGGTAATTGAAGTAAGTGGAATTCAATTTGGTCTGAAATCATACGCATGATGTGCCTTGAAATCACAAGTATGAGTCTAGACCAAAATTGACATGAAGTTCAATTGCCACTTTATTTCATCTTTTTTGAAATCAGAAGATTGATTTATCATTGCCTATTATTCGTTTTTAAATTTTACTGATATTTGGCAGTCTTCACAAAAGTGAGTTTTGCATCATGATGGCACAAAACATTGGAATGAAAGGTATTTCAGAGCGTGGCTGTGTTGATAACGAAAAAAGTTTGTTATGCACCGTGGTCAAAAAATAGATCTGTAACCCTTGACTGTGGATTCGTTTGATTAACAGCTCGTAGAAGCGGTAAACTAACTAAATGTGTGGCTAACTGAATATTTCTACGGTGCGAATTAATTCTTCGAAGTTTTAATCAGTGCTGTTAGTACTAATAAACAGAGAACTGTACAACAAATCGCTTTAGCTGCTTCACGCTCTTTGATCTGAGGTAAGGTCAGTCGGCGCGAAGAGTCCCTTAGAATCTTGCACGTTCGGTTAGAATTTGCTAGGTTAGAACGATTTCGTAGAGTTGAATAACTGATCTGGAAATCAAACACGATGTTTGGAGAGGATGAAAAAAATCGAGAACGGAGTCAAACTAAGGAAGATAGAGTTAAACAGGATGAGTGTAGAAGATAAACTTATGTACAAAGTAGAAATCAAGTGTATGCTATTCAGTTGTAGCAAGTCAAACGTATCGTGAAGAGGAGCTAAAAAAACCGAAGTGACTTCCTATGGAGTAAGCTGGTATCCAGTAAAAAGAGATTGCGCTTTCTACAAGAAATTTGAGAAAAAAACCAAACTTGGAAAAAATTGGTTTCGCTTTACATAAGTATCTTTGTGACTTTAAAACCGAACTTGGAATCACTGTCGGAGAAAATGCACACCTACCCCTTCCCTAACCCAACGACAGTCAACTGATAACAAGTTAGGGTAAAATAATCAAAAAACTTCATAAGTGCATCTGCGTTTGTGAGAACAGGAAACTGTATAGCATAGTCCTAATTTCTATTGAGATCCGCTTTGCGCACCCTAAACGAAACTACAATTTTCACAATTGTCACTTAGGCCGATAAAGAAATTCGAATCAAATGCACTTCGTGCGTTTGATTTGAATTTTTGATCGGCAGTCGTGAATTAACGATTAATTTATAGGAAGATGGGACGAAATGGCTGAGATGGATGTAGAGTGAACAAGAAAGATTAGAGTTTTGAAGTAGAAATGAAAGAAAAAGATGAAGAGAAATCGTGAAAGTTACTATGTATTACCCTGATTCATTAGAGCTTTCAGACTTTGCTGTATTCTTACGCCTACAAGAAGGAGCTGACTTACATCGTGGAGTTGCTCGAGGTTTTCTATTTCATAAAGAAAGAAATCAGGACAACAAAAATCAAAGATAGAGTTAGGGCACCAGAGATGGAGGGTAATAGAGTACGAAAAAGGAAGAAAACGGCCGTCTTTTTCCGGGTATCAGCCTGCAGAATCTTCAAGATTAAAAAACAAAAAAAAAAAGAAGATTGGAAAGAAAGTAAAGTCGGAATTGATTATAAAGTACAACAGAGGAAAAACTAGTATGCAGATCCAAAATTTAAGGAATAGGAAAAGGTTCAGCAACAGCAACAGAGATCTCTCCCAAAGTTCCGTTTGTTACAATCACATTTTGTCATGCGGATATTTCTCTTGTGAGGATAAGAGGAAAAAAACTAACTGAAACTACAAGGAGATATTTAGAAACAAATTTCTTTCTTGCGAACCTTGGATATCAAAAAATGGCTTTGTTCGTGACTTTCCTTAATAACATTCGCTCGATACAACGCGTGCAACTTAACTGTATTGAATCACGGTGGTTCGTTTTCTTCACATCAGCTCTTCAATAATCTGGAATGTGCGATCAGAATCTCACCCCTATTCGCAAAGATGCGTACAAATCATGTGAAATTAATATTGAATTTCGAAACTAGTGTCCCAAGAAAGACCAGGAGAAAAAAGAATGCCTTTTTCCCATGACAGCTCTGGTTTAAGTTCCTCACTCTACCCAGGAAGGGTTCAAAATTTCTCTCCTCCCCCGGTACGGAAGACAGTCAAATGCCTGTGCGTTACTCAGCCGGGGAGAGGGGGGATGTTGAAGCTTCGAAATGAGTGGAATTTTTTCATGTAACTCGCAAGGAACAAATGTTATTTAAATATGACTAGAGGACATCGTAATCGCGTTCTATAAGCCCTTGTTCAAAATATTTTCAACAAAATGGTTTGATTGTTATGTAGAAACAGTTTCTGCTGTCTATCATACAAAACCCTATATCAAAATGATCACTATTGGCTAATGACCGCATCTCAGAAATGCTGAACCGAGTGATGGTTACAGCAATAAACAGACAGTCCCGCGGATGCTGTAGTAGCGAGTAAAGTGTGTATTAAAGTACAGCTAAACACAGGAATCAATGCCCTTGGGGGGGTTTGTTTAATCAGTAAAGAAGAACAAAGAAAATCATTTCCGGTGTCTGTCCGTCAATCGTGTCGCCTGAAGTGTCACACAAGCTATATGCAGTAGGAGTTTACTGCTCCTGGAATGGCTCAGAGTTGATACAGGAGAGGAGAAAGTTGACATGCTGCATGACGTAAGGATAGCTTAGGCGCTGCGTAAACAGGGTACGGAGCATCGTGATGTATCATGGATACTCGGTCAGGATGGTGTAGAGGAGTACTGGATATAAATGATCCGTGTCATATCGTTACCAGCTCAAGTGGGCAAAATATTGCTGTAGGCTGTGACTTGACAATCAAGGTGTTTGACCACAGAGGCAAGTTTGAGAAATTTTTCAGAATTCCAGCTCTTCTTGCTGACAAAGAAAATATAAGAAACAGACTTAAAAATCGCAGTTGTCTGGAGTACATTCTGTACATATATAGCCTTTATGTTAATTATATACATTCTGGTGGTATCAGGCGCTGATATAATAGGTTTTATAGCTAAACTGGATGGCAACTCTTTAGTTTCTTGTCAACACGATTTTTAAGATGTTCGAAATGGGAAAGTTTCTAGCCTGATTATTGGCTCTCTGAACCGGGGGCTCGTTTTTTCACATGAAGTGACACTTATCACTCAGTGACCTAACAGTTTTAAAAGGAGGTCAATGATTGTTTAATTCACGCCTCTGAAGGCATACTGACACAAAAAAGAAACCTTGACGGTTAAAAATCACTGAGTGGAATGCAGACCGGGCAATGTAATAAGTTGTTTTCATGGCTACCGACAAAAGCAGTATCTCTCCATCTTCCTCCCCGTATATATCACTAATGGCAGCAAAATCTACTAGCAAGAATACAATACACAACAAACTCATCTGTGACCTTGATTTAAGTATTTTAACTTATGACATGACAATAAGCGATTAAAATTTCGAAAATGTTGTTTCAACCTCTATAGAACGCGATAGGCGGGCGCACGTCGGACAACCACAAACAAAATTCAAGATTCCTTCAATTTTTCCGAGTCAGAACAGGAAACTCACAGTTTTATTTCCTTATCTTGCTATATATTCGTTGATGTTATGAAGAGCAATGCCTATTATTGATTGGTTAAACTTACTGTCAAATGAAACACGCTGCTGCAAAAAGTTAAGTGATTTACGTTGTGTTTTGCTCTGAGTGGCTTGCCTCGCATTTTCACTTTCTAATCATCTGATGACATTGCAATACTTACTGATGTAGAAAACCCTCAAAAGTGGTTAACAGCAGTGACGCGCATGAGAGATGTGTTATTCATAACCTTCCTTTGTCAACTGTAAAGTGCGAGCTGGGCGATAACAATATCTGGTTTGAAATCATGTAAGCATATGGGTTTGAGTCTATAAATATAAACTCAGTCAGTTTCACCCACTGAGTTCACACGGCTCGCTTTTCAACCCATGCAGTGAGAAGGGATTCCAAAGATTCTAGAAGTAAATTAGATCGTAAGTGTGCGGGGCCGAAACCCGATAAATAGCCAAATACAAATTTGGTTGAAGGAACCCGTTCCAGCCCCAGTTGTGGTATAGCAGATATTTACGGGTAACAAGGTAAAGAAAGAACTATAAGAGGCTAACAGCAGTGACGTGCATGAGAGACTTATTATTCATAACAAAATATAGGCTATGTTCCGCAGCCTTCCTATGTCAACTGTGTGCAGTGCAAAGCTTGGCGATAACGATATCTGTTTTGATTTAGTGTATGGGTTTGAGTCTATCAATAAAAACTCAGTCTTTCACCCTCTGAGTTCACTCTGCTCGCTTTTCAACCCATCCAATCATTCTAAAAGTAAATTACATCGTTTGTGTGTAGGGCCATAACCCGATAAATAGCCAAATACTAATTTGGTTGAAGGAACCCGTCTCAGCTCTAGGTGTGGTATAACAGTTATTTACGGGTAACAAGATAAAGAAAGAACTATAAATGAAACACATTACAGCTGAGAACAAAGCTAACAACTACGGAAGATTTGTGAACAATTACCATTCTTTTTTGCTTCGGGCATCAAACAACATTTCCATTGAGAAGTCGAGTGATGTCGTGACGTGATCGAAAATTTCAATGATCACGAGTATCATTTTATTACACAACACAAAAAGAGCTTTAAATTGTGCATTTACTGATGTCAGTCAGGGATTTCTGATGCTCACATCATTCGTTGGTGAAAGGAAGAAGTTAAGACCACAACAGCCTATTTAAGTGTCTGCAATGAGCAACATAACTTTTCAAAGAGAAATATGTTTTTCAACAAAGGATTCTCTGAAGAGGCTATAAATCTTCACGCCAGGCTTGATTGCCTTCTCTTTGTTATGCTTTGTATTTTTTTTGGGCTGACAGCAATTCTCATTCCAAAATTGCAATCATTCTTGAAATTTTGCTATCATTTGCTATTTTCTTTGTGTTCATCGACGCTTAAGAAGCTGCTTATTGTGAAGATTCGCTAAAAGATGCTCTCAATTTCTTCGGATTACTAAGTTCCAAGCTGCCATTATGTCTGTAATAATAACAGCAGTTTTCAAAGCGACTATTGGATGGCTTGTGGATAAATGCAGAGATAAGGCAGCAAAAAAGCTTAAAGATGGCGACATAACAGATCAACAGTTTCGCGGCATCATCATGCGAGAAATCGATGACATGAGGTCCAAGCTGGATGGATTATCAAGGAAAGATTTGTTAGCCAGTATTAGCTTCTTTAGAGAAGGAGTCGAGTTGCTGTATGAAGTATTTGAAGATACAAGGTCGAGGAGTAAGTATGACGCGGATGCAGCACAAGCAGCTTGTGCGGAGGCTGTGTCGCTCACTGAAGGAATGAAACACTTGGAGCTTACTAAATCTGCTACAAGAAAGCTCGCCGATGCAAAGAAGAGATTTGAAAGTGCTCGTGAAAGAGCAACGGATGCCTTTTCTAATGAAGCGCTATCACCAAATGACCGCATCTTATCAATGCAGTACCGTGTGATGGCAACAGTATTAGAAAAAATAGACCATCCCGAGGATGTTTTAGCACCATGTAAAGTGTGTATTGAAGAGCTAAACAGTCTGCCGGTGGTTCAGCAAAGTCTTCGAGAACAGCTCAAGACAGGTTTCAGGGCAGTGAAGAGTTTATTTAACAAAGAAGAACGACGCAAAGTTATTTCCGGGGTCTGTCTAGTCAATCGTGTCGCCTTCAATGTCATACGAACAGTACCCGTTAAAGAACTATTCCCAAAATGGCTCATGATTGATACGGGAGAGGAGAAAGTTGATCTGCTGCGAGATGCGAGAGTAAGAGAGATACTTTGTAAACAGGGTATGGAGAACTGTAGTGTACCATGGATACTTGATCATGATGGCGAAGAGGAGCAAGGGTTAGAGGTGCTGAGTGATATCGCTACCAACTCAAGCAGGCAATATATTTTAGCATACTTTGACTTGACAATCAAGGTGTTTGACAACAGTGGCAAGTTTGTGCAAGGTTTCAGACTTCCTCCTCTTATTGATGACAGCGATAAAGAGCTATCGATTAAAAACAGGGTGTTTCGGCTAGCCACAGACATGAATGACAACATTTATGTCTTGGTCAGGGAAGAGAGTCGTATGGGCTCATACTGGATTTTCAAGTTTAACAAAACCGCTGACCAGCATCACAATTTTCGCGTCGAGAGAATTATTTTCGACTTTAACCTGTGTGAACTGTCAATCAGTGATAGTGGAAAAGTGTTGGTGCTGAAGGGTGATCGGAGAAAGGAATATGGGATTGTGGATGTTTATGAGACTAATGGTCAGTTAGTTTGCAGTTTTGGTCAACAAATCTTGAGTTACCCGTGCGACATCACCACTGTAAGTGATGGCAGAGTTATGGTGGTGGGAGGATGGGGTCCGAGAGTTGTTCACATATTCAGCGAACAAGGTGATCATCTAAACAAGTTTTGTTTGCAAAGGTCTCTATTCTCTCCAAAAATTGTATTTCACAGGGAAAGTCAACAGGTCGCCGTGGTCGATACTGAGAATTTTTCAGACAAATTGTACATAGAAATATACACCAAAGATGGTGAATTTGTGCGAAGTATTTCTACCCATATGGGAGAGCCATTCTCTTTTCCGCAAGAGGTTGCAGTGACCACTGAGGGATGCATTGCGGTATTAACCCGGTATCCAAACAAAGTAATCGTCATTTAAAAAACGCACTGATTTTCCCTTCTTACTTTCACGTTTAGTTTACCAACTAATTATTATGAACGATAAATTGGTGCTTTGCATCAATAATCATGTAATTAACATAATAAGTACAATGCCTTTATTTTTCACATGGCATGATGAAACTTGAGACTTGAGTTTCATGCCCAAAATAAAAGCTTTTATGGCCTCAATTTATTAACAAATGCGATGCAGTTGAATTTTCTTGGAAAATAAGTATTGCATCATTGATCATATAGGGACTTTATTGGTGGCTCCAAGCTTACGCTAGAGATATGATACTTATTTGGAAACCAGCCTTGTGGTCCTCACTTCTTTAGATGTATCACTAAAATTGCACATTGTAACTACCATATATCTCTTTGTAAAGCGAGGAAATATTTTTTTTATGTCATAGCAAGGTGATACGATCTGACACAACAATAAGCTGAGATATTTGTTTATTCTCATTACCTGTTTACTGGATAATGTATGGATATTGTAAGGAGAAGTTGAATGTGATTCTCTTCTGTGAGTGAAAGGGGTTGATATCCAGTCTCCCTTAAATGCATGTGCGTCATTTTACATTTTAATCATGGTGTTCCTGCCTTTCGATGATTTTAACATTAGCCGTTGTCAGTCTGTTAAGCATAATACGTGGACAGTTACTGCTGTGATAGGCCTGATGTTTGCTTAAGTAGTTTTGAACATTTGTGCTTTTCTTGTCCAATGTTCCATTAATCAAATTTAGTATTTCATTTAGCTGTTGTTTCCTGCGTGACAATTTTTAAAAAAGACCAATTTCTGCTGTGAACTTTGTCGCGTGACAAAATCAAATGGTGAAAAATTAGTGTGATGATCCTTGGAGATCAAATCAAACTTGTCAGTAAATGCTAATTATTTCAAAGCTGGCAGATCACGTGGGTGAGGTGCTGTGACTCCTTTGCTCTGCTTGGCTACTCAAGCGGGCAAAATGGAACTCTTGCTCGCTAATGAAAAGTGTTAATTTTTTGTATTAAGTGGAAACTGAAATATAATCAGTAAATCTTACCACTTGCTGAATTTGTTCTTGTTTTCCCTTATGTTCTTCTTTTTTGTATGATTTCGTTGAACTTCGAATACGACTCTTGCCCCACAGCTTCCAACTTCCCGTATCACGTTCTCCCACCTCTAGTTCTTTTGTAGCCCTGTTCCCAACTCCTGCCCCTCTTTGTATTACTCCCGTCTTCGGTTTGATTAAAAGGACTATTAATTGAACTAATTGCATATCCATCATGTTAAATTTTCGCTCTTCGCCGGAAGAAGCTGTAGTCGTGAGCTGTATGAAAGCTGGCTCCAACGAATGATTCAAGTCACTACTCATCCATTGTAAAACTGTTTGCATTTTTGAGCGTTCAGTTTAATTAAGCGCTGATAGACTGTTATTGCACATTATTATTCGGCTGGTCTCCAAGTCACATTTTAAAACTGCTCGGATTTCTTCAAGAAATTGAAATCTTTTTAAAACCTCTGCAGAAAGGTTGAAAAGTTGTTCATACATTCTATGATACATTTATTCACTAGCGGTATGATTCAGCTATGTGATTGTGTGATTTTAACAGAAGCATTCGCAGAAACGAGGACTGATTTTTCATTGCCACATACAAAAATATTGAGGCTGATCAATATGACCTTGGACGACGTTGGACCTAACTCGCTTTGCTCGCTGAATAATTCCGACTGCTGACACTGTTTACATGTTTCATGTTCTCTCATTCATGACGTATAACGTAACCGACTTCCAGAGGTATCTAATTACACCGGCTGATTTCAATTTTATGTTTCCTCTCGAATGAAATTATCTTTAATGCTTCAGTAGACCTTAAATGGAATTAAGGGGAAAAAAATCCCTTTGCTGGGTACAGGTTTTTCACTGATTGATAAGCAGTAAGAAACAACAATCGAGTGCCTTTTCAATTTCTGCTCCCGCTTCCCGCCCACGTGTAGATCCCTTCTCCCGCCGTCTTAAGCTTCTGCCTTCTGTTCTCTGAGCTCGTTCCTCTTTGTTCCCCTCCACGTTTGTGGTGCAAGGCACTCTTACCCAATAAGTATCCTTCATTTGAAAAGAAACATAAACTTTTCGTTAGTTACATCACAGGATTCGAACGATTTGAATAAAATTCGGTGTTTATAGCTGTCGTTATTCGAGAACTTGAAAGAAAGAGCGTCCAGATGTTTTCAAGTTGGTTGATTCCCAGGGCGCGTGCGCGATGAATAATTTGAATAATTTACCCTTCTGACAAGCTGCAAATTAGGATAGAGGCACTTTACCATTTATTCGCCTTGTTGCAATCTAAGATGGCGGATTCTAAATATCGACAAATCCTGTTTGTTGGTCGAGGGAGCACTTGTCGTTCTCCTTCCGCTAATGCAATTTTAAGGCACCTTTTACAAGAACGTGAAGATAGGAACGAATGGGAGATTGAAAGCGCTGGAACTCGTGTTGTCCGTGAAGGACTCCCATCGGACGAACGGGGGTTGCAAGTGTTGAAGAAACATGGAATTGTTAGCAACCACCGAGCAAGACAAGTAAACTAGGATGATTTTCGTCGTTTCGATGTAATGTTGGCCTTTGATGAGGGCAATGTACGAGGTCTTAATGAAACTTTTAAGCCAAATGACGGCACTGCGCGATTACACTTTTTCATAAAATAGAGCAACAGTTAACTCAGCGATATGCGAGACAGCAGTGTGCTGTCCACTTACACAGGCATGACGTGTTAACTTTCCATTAGTGCTCAAATCGAGCTGGTGATAACCAATTACGTTCGAGAATTTTGTTGTAGTTTTGATTATGGATGAAATAATTGGTGATTACTCGCAAGAAAAGTAAACGAACACTATACATTAACTTTACTAGTTTCTTAATTCCTTTACGTGAAAATTGTTGCAATCAAAATCTATTTGAAAGCATTTTGACGACGTTTAGAACATACTTCGCGTGACCATCTCATTAAAGGTAAAAGGTTTCTACATATGTTATGGTAATCTAAATCTAATAATGTAATTTTTTTTCTCTTTTACCGTTTTTACATAATTCAAAGCAACATATGCCAGCTGAATAACTGACGCGTAACATATGCAGAGAAGATGACGGACTTTTTCATGTGACTCGCAAGGAATAATTGTAATTTAGGTATTACTAGACGACTTTGAAATTGCAACCTATAAGCCCCGGCTCAAAATGTTTTCAACCAAAATGATTGTTATGTAAAAAGGTTATTAGCTGTCTGTCATACAAAAACGCCGTATATCAAAAAAATCAATATTGGCTAAAAAATGACGGTAAACATTTTCACCGGAAGTAAGAGTTTTAATTAAGTGGATCTTAAAACCTTAACATCATTTTAAGCGGGGATTCCTAGAAACGTGATTTCTGAGAGTCATATATAGAAGGTACCCTTGTGGCAGCTGAATCGAAATTCTCCCGACAGAAACAAGAACTTTCAAATATTTAGGGAAAGAAAAAACTATTTGAGGAATGAGAAATTCCGGGAGCTCTTGTACCCACGGCTGTTCTGCACATTTCCATAATCTCGTTTTTATATTTGTTGTTTCGTTTTATTTTTTTTCCTAACAGTCCAAAAGCATGCTGAATTTTTTAAAGGTACTTTGCCAATTTCTTCTGATATCTGCCAGAATAGGAGTGGTTTGGTTGAGTACGTGTGCGTTGACTACAGGTTTCAGAAATCATTGTTTCATGACCCACCTAAGTTCAGGCTGATGAGAGTAGTTGAGTTGTTACAAGTAGTTTCTCACAGGGAAGATACTGGCAAGCGAGGTACCTGGTAGAATTGAAAGAATATCGCTCTCGTGTTTGCCTTTTTGGTGCAATGAACGTGTCAGTTGCCCGAAGCTGCTTTCTTATGGAGTGGTGACCCTCCATACCTCGTAAGTAGAGGCTATAGATTGAAACATCCCTTCGTGAACTAAGGCTCTATTGCGAAAATGGAGCTCTTTTTTTCTGACGCCAGAGGGCAGAATAATTCGTTTGGGAACGATAAATCCTTTTCAAATAGCTGACTCATTTCCTCATTCTTGTGAGATCTTCTGTGGTAGGGTGACGCCAGTAATTTGGATTGACGATAGTCTAAATCGCGAACGACGCTTCAGTGACTCATGCCAGAGTTTCTTATCGTTTTATTTCATGTCATAACAATTTTTTCTGCTTTCTCAACCCTTTCTCTCTTGGCTCTATTGCATTGCTATATTCGACAAAACCGATTTGACCCCCCTCCTCCCCCCAAAAGAAATCAGTCTTATGAATCAACGAAGCTATCTCTCGAGCCGGAGTTCTTGAGTCTTTTTTATCTTTTTATTTTTTGCTTCACTATTTCCCTCCTTTCACACCTTAAGTACTTTCTTGGAAACCTCGAGGAATTTCGGTGACATGCTTAGTTCGCTGCTTTGTGAGAGAGGGTAATTTGATATGATCAACTGAGTTGATATCGTAAATTGGCCACCGTAAAAAGCTTCAAAGCTGAAGTTTCGAGCGTTAGGCCTTCGGCAGAACGAAGCTTTGTACTAGAGATGGAGGAAAAGTGTAACTGAGGTGACTGATAGGCTATAAAAAATTTTATGGCCCTCTACATCTTTCTGTTATGAGAAATAAAAGTTTGAAGTTAGGACAAACTTATCCAATATTCTTAAAAATTGCAATAATTTACGTAATGAATTTTCATTAAGAGGGTTATCTCATGGATCAAGTTTGTAACTACTGAAGTGTACAGCTGTTTATTTTCCTTGTGATATTCATAGCCTCCGTCATTTGGACTGTTACCATTCTTGAATATGTTCAGGATTTAGAACTGGTTTTGCCCTGGCCTTTCCACTGCTTTGCTCTGGTTATTTATCGTGTGGAGAAATTTGAATTTATTGGTGTTGTGATATTTATTTTATGGTTTCCTGAGTAAATGTTTATACTTGTGTTCTAAGACTTCTTTAACCAAGAGGAGTGACATGACACAGTTGTCGAGCTATGTAGAAGGAAGGGACTATCAACATCTGACCGCATCTTAGAAATGCTAAACCGAGTGATGGTTACAGTACTAAACACGTTAGACAGTCCCACGGATCCTGTAGTAGCAAGTAAAGTGTGTATTTAAGAGCTAAATGCGGTCTGCAGTGGCATGAAAGACCAGGAGAAAACCAGTTCTAAATCCTGAACCTATCCAAGAATGATAACGGTCCATGCAGAAGCTATGAATATCACAAGTTTTTCGATTCAGAACAAGAAACTCACGGTTTTTTCCCTATCTTGCTATATATTAGTTGATGTTATGAAGACCAATAACTATTGTTGATTGGTTAAACTTACTGTAAAAAGAGACACGCTGCTGAAAAAGTGAAGTGATCTGGGTTGTGTTTTGCTCTGAGTGGCTCACCTTGCATTTTCACTTTCTAATCATCTGATTACACTGCACTACTTAATGATGCATAAAACACTCAGAAGAAGCTAACATCAGTGACGTGCATGAGAGACATATTATTCATAACAAAATACAGTTTATGTTCCGTAGCCTTCCTTTGTCAACTGTATAGTGCAAAGCTTGGCGATAACGATATCTGGTTTGAAATCATAATTTAGCGTATGGGTTTGAGTCTATAAATATAAACTCAGTCTTTCACCCTCTGAGTTCACCCGGCTCGCTTTTCAACCCATGCTGTGAGAAGGGATTCCAAAGATTCTTGAAGTCAATTAGATTGTACGTGTGTGGGGCCGAAACCCGATAAGTAGCCAAATACTAATTTGGTTGAAGGAACCCGTTCCAGCTCCAGTTGTGGTATAACAGTTATTTACGGGTAACAAGGTAAAGAAAGAACTCAGTATAAGTAAAACACATTACAGCTGAGAACAAAGCTAACAACTAAGGAAGATTCATGAACAATAATCAACCTTTTTTTGCCTCGGGTATCAAACAACATTTCCATTGAGAAGTCGAATGATGCCGTGACGTGATTGAAAGTTTCAATGATAACGAGTAACATTTTATTGAACAAAACAAAGAGGGCTTTAGATTGTACTTTTACTGATACATGTCAGGGATTTCTAATGCTCACATTATCATTCGTTGGCGAAAGGAAGAACTTAAGACCACAACAGCCTATTTGAGTGTCTGCAATGAGCAACATAACTTTTCAAAGACAAATATGTTTTTCCAACAAAGGATCATTTGAAGAGGCTATAAATCTTCACGCCATCATTCCTTGATTGCTTTCTCTTTGTTATGCTTTGTTTTGTTTTATTTTCTGGGCTGACAGCTATTATCATTCCAAAATTGCAATCATTCTTGAAATTTTGCCATCATTTGTTTTTTCTTTTGCTTTCATCGACGCTTGAGGAGTTACTTATTGTGAAGATTCACTGAAAAAAGCTCCCAATTTCTTCTGATTACTAAGTTCCAAGCTGCCATTATGTCTGCGATCATAACAGCAGTTTTCAAAGCGACTATTGGATGGCTTGTGGATAAAGGCAGAGATGAGGCATCAAAAAAGCTTAAAGATGGCGACGTAACAGATCAACAGTTTCGCGGCATCATCATGCGAGAAATCGATGACATGAAGTCCAAGCTGGATGGATTATCAAGGAAAGATTTATTAGCGAGTATTGGATTCTTTAGAGAAGGAATCGAGTTGCTGTATGAAGTCTTTGAAGAGAAAAGGTCGAGGAGTGAGTATGGCGCGGATACAGCACAAGCGGCTTGTGTGGAAGCTGTGTCGCTCGCTGAAGGAATGAAACACTTGGAGCTTACTGAATCTGCCACAAGACAGCTTACCAATGCAAAGAAGAGATTCGAACGTGCTCGTGAAATGGCAACAATTGCTTTTTCAAATGAAGCGCTATCAACAAGTGACCGCATCGTAGCAATGTAGTACCGAGTCATGGCAACAGTATTAGAAACAATAGACTATCCCGCAGATGCTGTAGCACCATGTAAAGTGTGCGTTGAAGAGCTAAACGGTCTGCCCGTGGTTCAGCGAAGTTTACAAGAACAGCTCAGGACAGGTTTCAGGGCAGTGAAGAGTTTATTTAACAAAGAAGAACGACGCAAAGTTATTTCCGGGGTCTGTCTTGTCAATCGTGTCGCCTTCAATGTCATACGAACAGTACCCGTTAAAGAACTATTCCCAGAATGGCTCATGATTGATAGAGGAGAGGAGAAAGTTGATCTGCTGCGAGATGTGAGAGTAAGAGAGATACTTTGTAAACAGGGTATGGAGAACTGTTTTATATCACCGCGGATACTTGGTCTTGATGATGGCGAAGAGGAGCACGGGTTAAGGATGCTGTGTGATATCGCTACCAACTCAAGCAGGCAATATATTTTAGCATACGTTGACTTCACAATCAAGGTGTTTGACAACAGTGGCAAGTTTGTGCAAGGTTTCAGACTTCCTCCTCTTATTGATGACAGCGGTAAACAGCTATCGATTAAAACCAGCGTGGTTCGGCTAGCCACAGACATGAATGACAACATTTATGTCTTGGTCAGCGAAGAGAGTCGTATGGGCTCATACTGGATTCTCAAGTTTAACAAAACCGCTGACCAGCATCACAAGTTTCGCGTCGAGGGATTTAGCTTCGACTTTGACCTGTGTGAACTGTCAGTCAGTGATAGTGGAAAAGTGGTGGTGATGAAGGGTGACTCGAGCAAGAAACATTGGATTGTGGATGTTTATGAGACTAACGGTCAGTTAGTTTGCAGTTTTGGACAACAAATCTTGAGTTGCCCGTGCGACATCACTACTGTAAGTGATAACAGAGTTATGGTGGTGCAAGATTCAAGTTGGAGGTCGGGAGTTGTTCACATATTCAGCGAACAAGGTGATCATCTTAACAAGTTTTGTTTGCAAAGGTCTGTATTCTCTCCAAAAATTGTATTTCACAGGGAAAGTCAACAGGTCGTCGTGGTCCATGGTAATAATGTTCCAGGAGAATTGCACATAGAAATATACACCAAAGATGGTAAATTTGTGCGAAGTATTTCTATTCGTATGGGAAAGTCATTCTCTTCTCTTCAAGGGATTGCAGTGACCACTGAGGGATGCATTGCGGTAGTAACCAAGCTTTCAAACAAAGTAATCGTCATTTAAAAAACGCACTGATTTTCCCTTCTTACTTTCACGTTTAGTTTACCAACTAATTATTATGAACGATAAATTGGTGCTTTGCATCAATAATCATGTAATTAACATAATAGGTACAATGCCTTTATTTTTCACATGGCATGATGAAACTTGAGACTTGAGTTTCATGCCCAAAATAAAAGCTTTTATGGCCTCAATTTATTAACAAATGCGATGCAGTTGAATTTTCTTGGAAAATAAGTATTGTATCATTGATCATATAGGGACTTTATTGATGGCTCCAAGCTTACGCTAGAGATATGATGCTTATTTAGAAACCAGCCTTGTGGTCCTCACTTCTTTAGATGTATTGATAAAATTGCACATTGTAACTGCCATATATCTCCTTTTACTGGGAGGAAATATTTTTGTTTATGTCATGGCAAGGTGACACGATCTAACACAGCAATAAGCTGAGATATTTGTTTATTCTCATTACCTGTTTACTGGATAATGTATGGATATTGTAAGGAGAAGTTGAATGTGATTCTCTTGTGTGAGTGAAAGGGGTTGATATCCAGTCTCCCTTAAATACATGTGCGTCATTTTACATTTTAATCATGGTGTTCCTGCCTTTCGATGATTTTAACATTAGCCGTTGTCCGTCTGTTAAGCATAATACGTGGACAGTTACTGCTGTGATAGGCATAATGTTTGCTTAAGTAGTTTTGAACACTTGTGCTTTTCTTGTCGAATGTTCCAATAATCAAATTTAGTATTTTATTTAGCTGTTGTTTCCTGCGTGACAATTTTTAAACAAGACCATTTTTTGCTGTGAACTTTGTCGCGTGACAAAATCAAATGGTGAAAAATTAGTATGATGATCCTTGGAGATCAAATCAAACTTGTTAGTAAATGCTAATTAATTCATAGCTAGCGGAGCACGCGGGTGAGATGATGTGAATCCTTTGCTCTGCTTGGCTACTCAAGCAGGCAAAATGGAACTCTTGCCCGCTAATGAAAAGTGTAAATTTTTTTGTATTTAGTGGAAACTGAAATATAATCAGTAAATCTTATCACTCGCTCAATTTGTTCTTGTTTTCCCTTATGTTCTTCTTTTTTGTATGATTTCGTTGAACTTCGAATACGACTCTTGCCCCACAGCTTCCAACTTCCCGTACCACGTTCTCCCACCTCTAGTTCTTTTGCAGCCCTTTGTTTCCCAACTCCTGCCCCTCTTTGTATTACTCCCGTCTTCGGTTTGATTAAAAGGACTATTAATCGAACTAATTGCATATCCATTATGTTAAATTTTCGCCCTTCGCCGGAAGCAGCTGTAGTCGTGAGCTGTATGAAAGCTGGCTCCAACGAATGATTCAAGTCACTACTCATCCATTGTAAAACCGTTTGCATTTTTGAGCGTTCAGTTTAAGCGCTGATAGACTGTTATTGCACATTATTGTTCGGCTGGTCTCGAAGTCACATTTTAAAACTACTCGGATTTCTTCAAGAAATTGAAATCTTTTTAAAACCTCTGCAGAAAGGTTGAAAAGTTGTTCATACATTCTATGGTACATTTATTCACTAGCGGTATGATTCAGCTATGTGATTGTGTGATTTTAACAGAAGCATTTGCAGAAACGAGGACTGATTTTTCATTGCCACATACAAAAATACTGAGGCTGTTCAATATGACCTTGGACGACGTTGGACCTAACTCACTTTGCTCGCTGAATAATTCCGATTGCTGACACTGTTTACATGTTTCATGTTCTCTCGTTCATGACGTATGACGCAACCGACTTCGAGAGGTATCTAATTACACCGGCTGATTCGTTTCCTCACGAATGAAATCATCTTTAATGCTTTGGTGGACCTTAAATGGAATTAAGTGGAAAAAAAATCCTTTGCTGGGTACAGGTTTTTCACTGGTTGATGAGCAGTAGGAAACAACAAACGAGTGCCTTTTCAATTTCTCTCAATTTTCCCTCTTAAGCTTCTGCCTTCTGTTCTCCGAGCTAGTTCCTCTTTGTTACCCTCCACGTTTGTGGTGCAAGGCACTCTTACCCAATAAGTATTGCGCTGGAACTCGTGTTGTCCGTGAAGGACTCCCATCGAACGAACGAGGGTTGCAAGTGTTGAAGAAACATGGAATTGTTAGCAACCACCGAGCAAGACAAGTAAACGAGGATGATTTTCGTCGTTTCGATGTAATGTTGGCCTTTGATGAGGGCAATGTACGAGGTCTTAATGAAACTTTTAAGCCAAGTGACGGCACTGCGCGATTACACGTTTTCATAAAATAGAACAACAGTTAACTCGGCGATATGCGAGACAGCAGCGTGCTGTCCACTTACACAGGCGTGACGTGTTAACTTTCCATTAGTGCTCAAATCGAGCTGGTGATAACCAATTACGTTCGAGAATTTTGTTGTAGTTTTGATTATGGATGAAATAACTGGTAATTACTCGCAAGAAAAGTAAACCAACACTTTACATTAACTTTACTAGTTTCTTAATTCCTTTAAGTGAAAAAAATGTTGCAATCAAAATCTATTTGAAAGCATTTTGACGACGTTTAGAACATACTTCGCGCGACCATCTCATTAAAGGTAAAAGGTTTCTACATATGTTATGGTAATCTAAATCTAATAATATAATTTTTTTTTCTTTTTTACCGTTTTTACATAATATAAAGCATAACTGACGCGTAACATATGCAGAGAAGATGACGGACTTTTTTCATGTAACTCGCAAGGAATAATTGTAATTTAGGTATTACTAGACGACTTTGAAATCGCAACCTATAAGCCCTGGCTCAAAATGTTTTCGACCAAAATGATTGTTATGTAAAAAAGTTATTAGCTGTCTGTCATACAAAAACGCGGTATATCAAAAAGAATCAATATTGGCTAAAAAATGCAATGAACGTGTCAGTTGCCCGAAGCTGCTTTCTTATTGAGTGGTGACCCTCCATGCCTCGTAAGTAGAGGCTATAGATTGAAACATCCCTTCGTGAGCTAAGGCTCAATTGCGAAAATGGAGCTCTTTTTTTCTGACGCCAGAGGGCAGAATAATTCGTTTGGGAACGATAAATCCTTTTCAAATAGCTGACTCATTTCCTCATTCTTGTGAGATCTTCTGTGGTAGGGTGACGCCAGTAATTTGGATTGACGATAGTCTAAATCGCGAACGACGCTTCAGTGACTCATGCCAGAGTTTCTTATCGTTTTATTTCATGTCATAACGATTTTTTCTGCTTTCTCAACCCTTTCTTTCTTGGCTCTATTGCATTGCTATATTCGACAAAACCGATTTGACCCCTCTCCTCCCCCCAAAAGAAATGAATCAACGAAGCTATCTCTCGAGCCGGAGTTCTTGAGTCTTTTTTATCTTTTTATTTTTTGCTTCACTATTTCCCTCCCTTCACACCTTAAGTACTTTCTTGGAAACCTCGAGGAAATTCGTTGACATGCTTAGTTCGCTGCTTTGTGCGAGAGGGTAATTTGATATGATCAACTGAGTTGATATCGTAAATTGGCCACCGTAAAAAGTTTCAAAGCTGAAGTTTCGAGCGTTAGCCCTTCGGCAGAACGAAGCTTTGTACTAGAGATGGAGGGAAAGTTTAACTGAGGTGACTGATAGGCTATGAAATTTTATGACCCTGTGCATCTTTCTGTTATGAGAAATAAAAGTTTAAAGTTAGGACAAACTTATCCAATATTCTTAAAAATTACAGTAATTTACGTAATGAATTTTCATTAAGAGGGTTATCTCATGGATCAAGTTTGTAACTACTGAAGTGTACAGCTGTTTATTTTCCTTGTGATATTCATAGCCTCAGTCTTTTGGACTGTTACCATTCTTGGATATGTTCAGGATTTAGAACTGGTTTTGCCCTGGCCTTTCCACTGCTTTGCTCTGGTTATTTATCGTGTGGAGAAATTTGAATTTATTGGTGTTGTGATATTTATTTTATGGTTTCCTGAGTAAATGTTTATACTTGTGTTCTGAGACTTCTTTAACCAAGAGGAGTGACATGACACAGTTGTCGAGCTATGTAGAAGGAAGGGACTATCAACATCTGACCGCATCTTAGAAATGCTAAACCGAGTGATGGTTACAGTACTAAACACGTTAGACAGTCCCACGGATGCTTTAGTAGCAAGTAAAGTGTGTATTTAAGAGCTAAACGCGGTCTGCAGTGGCATGAAAGACCAGGAGAAAACCAGTTCTAAATCCTGAACCTATCCAAGAATGATAACGGTCCATGCAGAAGCTATGAATATCACAAATTTTGTCTACCAGCATATAGATGTTGCCGTTCATTTCTGTGGCTTAATTAAGCGTCACCCTGTCACCTTATCAATCGATAGATATTTACCATTGTCAAAAAGAAGAGCTGGAATCAATGCCCTTAAGGGATTCGTTTGATCAGTAAAGAAAAACAAAGAAATCATTTCTGGTGTCTGTCCCGTCGATCGTGTCGCCTAAAGTGTCACACAATCTATATACAGTGGGGATTTACTGCTCCGGAATGGCTTACAGTTGATACAGAAGAGGAGAAAGTTGACATGCTGCAGGACATGAGGATAGTTAAGGCGCTGCGTAAACAGGATATGGAGCATCGTAATGTATCATGGATACTTGATCAGGATGGTGTAGAGGAGCACTGGATATAAATGATCCGTGTTATATCGTTACCAGCTCACGCGGGCGAAATATTGTAGTAGACTGTGACTTGACAATCAAGGTGTTTGACAACAGAGGCAAGTTTGAGAAATGTTTCAGAATTCCAGCTCTTCTTGCTGACAATGAAAATATAAGAAATAGTCTTTAAAATCGCGGTTGTTTGGAGTACATTCTGTACATGTGTTAATCTGATATACGCTCTGATGGTATCAGACGCTGATATAATAGGGTTTATAGCTAAACTGGATGGCAACTCTAAAGTTTCATCTCGTCAACCGTGATTGTTAAGAAGTTCGAAAGGGGAAAGTTTCTAGCCTAATTACTGCAGGAATATTGGCTTTCAGGGGGCTCAGCTTTTCACATAAAGAGACAATTATTACTCAGTGAGCCTTACTGTTTTAGAAGGAAGTCAGTGATTGTTAAATTCATGCCTCTGAAGGCATACTGACACAAAAAAGAAACCTTGACGGTTGAAAATCAGCGAGTGGAATGCAGACCGGGCAATGTAATAAGTTGTTTAATTCAGGGTTTCCGACAAAAGAAGCACCTCTTCCTCTTCCTCTTCCTCCCCATATTTATCACCAGTGGCAGCAAAATCTAACAAGAATACGATACATAACAAACTCGTCTGTGACCTTAGTTTCTGTTATTTTAGTCTTTGTTTCCTCTAAGTAAAGATCGAAATCCATCTTTGGGTGATGCTTTGATCAATTCTGAGAAAATGAAAGCCAAGGAAGAAAAGAATAAGGTCACTTTGATAGTTATTTTGGATTTGTTGTGTTGTTTGTAAGTCTGTGTTCATCATGTGGGTCACGGTTCACTAAGGCATTGTCATCACGTGCGTATTCACAATTTTTCATTTTGAAATTGAGACAGTTCATCGTGCATGGCACGTGATGAAAGTTTGTTAAGTTGTTTTTAATTTCGGCGAGAAAAAGTGAACCAGGAGATAAGGAGCAAAAGATAGGGAAAGAACATCTGGTGTATATGTAGCTACGAGAATATTTATCTGTGAATGAATGTGATATTTACCTGAATGTTATATACCCAGCGATATCCATTTGGGAGGGGTGTCACTTTCTGTAATGTTGCGTACATTGCTACGTTCAGTGTTACTTAAATAAAACCCCCCCAAAATAAAAAAAACACACACACGAGAGAAAAAAAAAAGACGATAAAAAAAACACAAACAGAAAAAAAAACCCGGCCAAGTAAAACTTGGTCAATAAGTATTTTAACTTATGAGATGACCATAAGTGATGAAAATTCCCAAAATGTTGTTTCAACCTAAATAGAACGCGATAGACGGGCGCACATGGGACAACCACGAACAAGATTCAAGATTCCTTTAAGTTTTTCGATTCAGAACAAGAAACTCACGGTTTTTTCCCTATCATGCTATATATTAGTTGATGTTATGAAGACCAATAACTATTGTTGATTGGTTAAACTTACTGTAAAAAGAGACACGCTGCTGAAAAAAAGGAGTGATCTGGGTTGTGTTTTGCTCTGAATGGCTCGCCTTGCATTTTCACTTTCTAATCATCTGATTACACTGCACTACTTAATGATGCATAAAACACTCAAAAGAAGCTAACATCAGTGACGTGCATGAGAGACATATTATTCATAACAAAATACAGGTTATGTTCCGTAGCCTTCCTTTGTCAACTGTATAGTATAAAGCTGGGCGATAACGATATCTGGTTTGAAATCATGATTTAGCGTATGCATATGGGTTTGAGTCTATAAATATAAACTCAGTCTTTCACCCTCTGAGTTCACACGGCTCGTCTAACAACCCATGCTGTGAGAAGGGATTCCAAAGATTCTTGAAGTCAATTAGATTGTACGTGTGTGGGGCCGAAACCCGATAAGTAGCCAAATACTAATTTGGTTGAAGGAACCCGTTCCAGCTCCAGCTGTGGTATAACAGTTTTTTTTTTTACGGGTAACAAGGTAAAGAGAGAACTCAGTATAATTACAGCTGGGAACAAAGCTAACAACTAGGGAAGATTCATGAACAATAATCATCCTTTTTTGCCTCGGGCATCAAACAACATTTCCATTGTGAAGTCGAATGATGCCGTGACGTGATTGAACATTTCAATGATAACGAGTAACATTTTATTAAACAAAACAAAGGGAGCTTTAAATTGTACTTTTACTGATACCTGTCAGGGATTTCTAATGCTCACATTATCATTCGTTGGCGAAAGGAAGAACTTAAGAGCACAACAGCCTATTTGAGTGTCTGCAATGAGCAACATAACTTTTCAAAGACAAATATGTTTTTCCAACAAAGGATTATTCGAAGAGGCTATAAATCTTCACGCCATCATTCCTTGATTGCTTTCTCTTTGTTATGCTTTGTTTTGTTTTATTTTCTGGGCTGACAGCTATAATCATTCCAAAATTGCAATCATTCTTGAAATTTTGCCATCATTTGTTTTTTCCTTTGCTTTCATCGACGCTTGAGGGGTTACTTATTGTGACGATTCGCTGAAAAAAGCTCCCAATTTCTTCTGATTACAAAGTTCCAAGCTGCCATTATGTCTGCGATCATAACAGCAGTTTTCAAAGCGACTATTGGATGGCTTGTGGATAAAGGCAGAGATGAGGCAGCAAAAAAGCTTAAAGATGGCGACGTAACAGATCAACAGTTTCGCGGCATCATCATGCGAGAAATCGATGACATGAAGTCCAAGCTGGATGGATTATCAAGGAAAGATTTATTAGCGAGTATTGGATTCTTTAGAGAAGGAATCGAGTTGCTGTATGAAGTCTTTGAAGAGAAAAGGTCGAGGAGTGAGTATGGCGCGGATACAGCACAAGCGGCCTGTGCGGAAGCTGTGTCGCTCGCTGAAGGAATGAAACACTTGGAGCTTACTGAATCTACCACAAGAAAGCTCTCTAATGCAAAGAAGAGATTCAAACGTGCTCGTGAAAGAGCAACAGATGCCTTTTCTAATGAAGCGCTATCACCAAATGACCGCATCTTAGCAATGCAGTACCGAGTGATGGCAACAGTATTAGAAACAATAGACCATCCCGCAGATGCTGTACCACCATGTAAAGTGTGCATTGAAGAGCTAAACGGTCTGCCCGTGGTTCAGCGAAGTTTTCAAGAACAGCTCAGGACAGGTATCATGGCAATGAAGAGTTTATTTAACAAAGAAGAACGACGCAAAATTATTTCCGGGGTCTGTCTTGTCAACCGCGTCGTCTACGATGTCACACAAACAGCGCACGTTAAAGAACCATTTACAAATGAACCATTTGCAAAAGAATTAATTCCACCATTGCACATGATTGACACAGGGAAGGAGAAAGTTGATCTGTTGCGAGATCGGAGAGTAACAAAAATACTTTGTAAACAGGGTATGGAGAACTGTAGTGTACCATGGATACTTGGTCATGATGGCGAAAAGGAGCACAGGTTAACTTACCCGCGTGATATCGCTACCAACTCAAGCGGGCAATATATTGTAGCAGACTGTGACTCGACAATCAAGGTGTATGACAGCAGTGGCAAGTTTGTGCAAGGTTTCAGACTTCCTCCTCTTATTGATGACAGCGGTAAAGAGCTATCGATTAAATCCTGGGGGGATCGGCTAGCCACAGACACGAATGACAACATTTATATCCTGGTCCAAGGAAGTAGTGGTGAGGACCCATACTGGATTTTTAAGTTTAACAAAACCGCTGATCATCATCACAAGTTTCGCGTCAGGAAAATAGGCACTATATTTGACGGGCGTGAACTGTCGGTCAGTGATAGTGGTACAGTGATGGTACAGAGTAACTCGGCCAAGACACATATTGTGGATGTTTATGAGACTGATGGTCAGTTTGTTTGCAGTTTTGGAGAACAAATCTTGATTACCCCCTTCGACATCACCACTGTAAGTGATGGCAGAGTTATGGTGGTACAAAGCTATCCGTCACGTGTTGACATATTTAGCGAACAAGGTAACCATCTAAACACGTTTGATCTGCAAATATCTATGGTGTATTCATGAATTGCATTTCACAGGGCAAGTCAACATGTCGTGGTGGTCGGTATGGAGGACTTTGATAGAGACATCTTGCACATAGAAATTTACACCAAATATGGTGAGTTTGTGCGAAGTACTTCTGTCAATATGGGACATTCCTGTTTTCTGAATGGGATGGCAGTGACCACTGAGGGCCGCATTGCAGTAGCAACTGGGCTTGGTAGTTTAAGACGCGAAGTAATCATTATTTAAAAATCACGCTAAGTTTACAGACTAAGTGTTTTGCATCAATAATCATGCAATTAACATAATAAGCACAATGCCTTTATTTTCCACACGGCATGATGTAACTTAAGACTAAAGTTTTATGCCCAAAATTAAAGCTTTTATAGCCTCAATTTATTAACTTTTGATGCGTTGGAATTTAATTGAACTAAAGCGATGCAGTTTTGAAATTTTCTTGGAAAATAAGTATTACATAATTGATCATGTAGGAACTTTATTGATGGCTCCAGGCTTAGCTAGAGATATGATGTCTATTTGGAAACCAGCTTGTGGTCCTCACCTCTTTAGATGTGTTAATAAAATTGCATATTGTAACTGCCATATATCTCTTTGTAATGCGAGGAAATATTATTTTATGTCATGGCAAGGTGACACGTCTGACACAGCGATAAGCTGAGATATTTATTTATGATTCTCATTACGTATTTACTGGATAATGTATGGGTATTTTGAGGAGAAGTTGAACTGATGTGATTCTCTTGTGTGTGTGAAAGGGGTTGATATCCAGTCTCTCTCACACGTATGTGCGTCATTTTATATTTTAATCATGGTGTTCCTATTACGTCTTTTCAGCGTAATGCGTGGACAGTTACTGCTGTGATAGGCCCAATGTTTGCTTAAGTAGTTTTGAGCACTTGTGCTTTTCTTGTCGAATGTTTCATTAATCAAATTTAGTATTTTATTTGGCTGTTGTTTCCTGCGGGACAGTTTTCAAACAAGACCAATTTCTGCGGTGAACTTTGGCGCGTGATAAATTTAGATGGTAAAAAATGTGTATAATCATCCTCGGAGATCAAATGAAACTTGTCAGTAAATGCTAATTAATTCATAGCTAGCGGAGCACGCGGGTGAGATGATGTGAATCCTTTGCTCTGCTTGGCTACTCAAGCGGGCAAAATGGAACTCTTGCCCGCAAACGAAAATTGTAAATTTTTTGTATTTGGTGGAAACTGAAATATAATCAGTAAATCTTACCACTTGCTGAATTTGTTCTTGTTTTCCCTTATGTTCTTCTTTTTTGTATGATTTCGTTGAACTTCGAATACGACTCTTGCCCCACAGCTTCCAACTTCCCGTACCACGTTCTCCCACCTCTAGTTCTTTTGCAACCCTTTGTTTTCCAACTCCTGCCCCTCTTTGTATTACTCCCGTCTTCGGTTTGATTAAAAGGACTATTAATTGAACTAATTGCATATCCATCATGTTAAATTTTCGCTCTTCGCCGGAAGCAGCTGTTGTCGTGAGCTGTATGAAAACTGGCTCCAACGAATGATTCAAGTCACTACTCATACATTGTTAAACCGTTTGCATTTTTGAGCGTTCAGTTTAAGCGCTGATAGACTGTTATTGCACATTATTGTTCGGCTGGTCTCCAAGTCACATTTTAAAACTACTCGGATTTCTTCGAGAAATTGAGATCTTTTTAAAACCGGCCTCTGCAGAAAGTTTTAAAAGTTGTTCATACATTCTATGATACATTTATTCACTAGCGGTATGATTCAGCTATGTGATTATGTAATTGTAACATAAATATTTGCAGAAACGAGGACTGATTTTTCATTGCCATATACAAAAATACTGAGGCTGATCAATATGGCCTTAGACGACGTTGGACCTAATTCGCTCTGCTCGCCGAATAATTCCGACTGCTGACACTGTTTACATGTTTTATGTTCTCTCATTCATGACGTATGACGTAACCGACTTCGAGAGGTATCTAATTACACAGGCTGATTTCAATTTTATGTTTCCTCTCGAATGAAATTATCTTTAATGCTTCGGTAGACCTTAAATGGAATTAAGTGGAAATAATCCTTCGCTGGGTACAGGTTTTTCACTGGTTGATGAGCAGTAAGAAACAACAAACGAGTGCCTTTTCAATTTCTGCTCCCGCTTCCCGCCCACGTGTAGATCCCTTCTCCCGCCGTCTTAAGCTTCTGCCTTCTGTTCTCCGAGCTCGTTCCTCTTTGTTCCCCTCCACGTTTGTGATGCAAGGCACTCTTACCCAATAAGTATCCTTCATTTGAAAAGAAACATAAACTTTTCGTCAGTTACATCACAGGATTCGAACGATTTGAATAAAATTCGGTGTTTATAGCTGTCGTTATTCGAGAACTTGAAAGAAAGAGCGTCCAGATGTTTTCAAGTTGGTTGATTCCCAGGGCGCGTGCGCGATGAATAATTTGAATAATTTAATCTTCTTACAAGCTGCAAATTAGGATAGAGGCACTTTACCATTTATTCGCCTTGTTGGAATCTAAGATAGCGGATTCTAAATATCGACAAATCGTGTTCGTTTGTCGAGGGAGCACTTGTCGTTCTCCTACAGCTAAAGCGATTTTAAGGCACCTTACACAGGAACGTAAAGATAGGAACGAATGTAAGATTGAAAGCGCTGGAACTCATGTTTTCCGTGAAGGACTCCAATCGAACGAACGAGGGTTGCAAGTGTTGAAGAAACACGGAATTGCCAGCAACCACGGAGCAAGAAAAGTAAAGGAAGATGATTTTCGTCATTGCGATGTAATATTGGCCTTTGATGAGAGCAATGTACGACATCTGAATGAAACTTTTAAGCCAAATGATGGCACTAAGCGAGCGGAAGTAAAACTGTTTGGAACATATAAGCTCCACAGTGACATGCAGTTTTTCATGGTCTATTCTAAATTATATAATAAGCTCAGCTATGCACGGATTTTAATTGGTTCTCACTTATGACCTATTGGAGGACAGACGTATTGATAACGTCATCATTAAAACCTTTTTAAATTCTTTATTATATAAAACAAATAGATTCCAAGTTGCCGTGCTTCTGTTCAGTAATAGATCACAGAGGACGTCAAAACGTGGTAAGAACAAAGTGGCACACGAGGCGCAGCCATGTTTGAAATATTTTTGTCGAGAATAAACAAGGTCAGCCTCTTCCGTGTAACGTCACAAGTTTATGTTAACAACATGCACAAGATTAATTCTCTTTACACTATTTTACTTTTGTTTTTCAATTTCTTTCCTTTTTTCATTCGAAGGTTTGGCAGGTAAACCATTTTGGAGACTTGAGTGTTAAGCTTATCCATTTTTGTTTCTCGATGGACACATTTCGGAATCTCTGTGTCGAAATTTCTCCCCTGCACACATCATAGTTCAACGAACGATTTTTCACAATCGTTTTTACTTATTAAAATAATTGTGTTATATTATGTGTTTCACCAGAACTGTTCACGATGAAATGCAGCGTTTTTAATTCGTTATCAATTCCTTTGTAGTTATATCAATTAGCTTTTTCTGTGGAAATTGTTTTTCCATTTAGTACATAAATACGTAGAAAACTTGCAACAGATAGAATATGGTAAAAAGTTGTGTCAATCATGGAAATTGGATTTACAAGCATTAAGAAGTATTTACTGTTATATACATCTGTTCAATATCATGAAGAAAATTCGGTGTTTGGAAATTATGCATAAGAAAATAATTATTTATAAGGTATCATCATCTCAACAATACCTTTCTTTCCTTATTGCAGTTATCTAAAGCTTTGGCTATAAACATTTCTGCTCCAGATCTGCAAACAGAACTTCGATAGAGTGATGATTTTTTTTAAACATTATATTCACGTTTGCTCTAACCCCACACGGGTTAAATGTCTCATGAAAATTACGTCTATTCTCACTTTTCGCTCTTTGTATATGTAAAATACGAATATGTACATTTATATTACAAGAACGCTTGCAGTTCGAAATGAATCAATTAAACGCTCAAGCATATCTATCCGAGCTTAAATTGAGTCTGTTCAGATGAATCAACAGTTCATGAAGAACTCGCTTCTGTGGGCATGTCTCAATCGTGCAATGCGCATGTCGGCTCTGGATGCACTCTTCACTCTCCCCCCGATACACACTGGCTGTGGATTAATACTAGGGAGAGAGGGTATGGTAGTTGTTATCACAGTAAGCGGCCCTCTATCCTGCACTAGTCAGATGTTCGATTTCATCCGAGCTCTCAGCATCTGCCGGGTTCGCTCAGAGGATGTGGCCGAGCTGGAAGACATCTGATGAAAAAAAAAGAATAAGTTGAAAATCAAGCGTAACAATTTCATGATATGTTAGGCTACGTATGTTAGGCTATGCAAGGTCTGCGTATGCAAGGTCTTCATATAAATACATACACACAACCCACAATTCCTCCAGTCGCTCTGATGAAGGGCTAATTCTCGAAATGTTATCTTCGAAACTCTTCACGGTAGCTAATTTACATTATCAATTCAATTGATAATACTAAATTACCCTATGCAAGGTTTGACTTGTCTCCAGTCTTCCTCGTGACGCTGGTGGCCATCACAGAAACCCGTGGGCGGATGTGTGATGATAAAGTCGAGTGGAAAAGAGGAAAATGGCTTCTACCCTCCTTGCTCCAGCGGGGTTTATCATTACCTATTAATTTTCTGTTCTTTTTGATAAACAAAGCTTATCAATTTAGGAATCTCATTCATGGTTCTAGGCTAATCATCACTGACCCTCAACCTCATAATTGTAAGCATATTTCTTTTTAAGATGCGATTATTAATTCACGATTTTAGCTGCTAATCATTTTCTTATACCGAGGTAAAACCAGCATGTGGCGGATATATTTGTCAATTCTCTTTATATATTTTTGTCGGATGACGTGAGGTTATTATAAGGAGAAGCTGAATGTGATTCCTTTCTGTTAGTGAAAGGGTTAATAGACAATTTTCTTTGGGTGTATTTGTATGATTTGATATTTTAATAAGTGTGTTCCTAGACCCTGTATAATTGCAGCCGTGGCATTCACCGTACTGATTCGATTTAGCGCTCGGGGCGATTATTTACTTTTGGCACCTCAAAGGAGGGCGCTTATTCGAGACAAGGCGGTAATTAGAGACAGGGCGCTAATTAAGAAAAGGGCGCTTACCTGTATTTCTTTTTTAGAAAAAGCAGAATATGCAAAACAAAGCTTTGATGATTTTATTTGAAGAGAATCAAGAAGACTGGAAAAAGGAGTTGTAGTCTCTTGATCCTTCCTGATTACAACGACCAGCCTAGCAATCGTCACACGGGAAACATGTCTTATTGACAAAACGATGGTCTCCTAGATTCTTTCATCCCACATAGATCGTACTTACCACGTTGAAGTTGCAGTTTGGTAAAAATGAGAGATGGACACGCGTGCAGGGCTGCACGCGTAGGCTGCTTACGAAAATTTTAGACACGGTCACTGCGTCATTTTACTCGCTTAAACGGCGTGCTATTTCACTCGCCAGCGTTTTATTTTATTCAGTGTCGAGCTCGACACACTTCTTTGTTCCATGTAATTCGCGCGTTTGTTTTTATCGTGCAATTCGAGCAATAGAAAATTTTAATTAGGTGTGCAAACCATGAACACCGGCTCCGCTCCGAAGCCGGCGTGTCATTTTTCTCGCTGCCGTTCGTTCACCTTATTCTCTGTTTGCCCGTGGAGGGTCACATTTATGACGAGGTCATTCGTTTGAAGGAACTGTGCACTCACGTGGACATAATATAGATGAAAGACTGAGACGAAAACCACTGTTTTTGCAATGAGGCTTTAAGTGATAAATCAAAGGAAGATGAACCCCTACGATTAATCTCAACGTCTATGTATTCTAACAGTGCTATCACTGAAGCAGAATAGGGGTAGCTTTTAGTGCAGGCGTTTTATGAGGGCGAGTTAACCTTAACAAGCTCGCGATCGTTTATTCAACCGGCCTTGTTTTGTTTGATGCAGGGAAGTAGCGATAGCCGTGAGCTAAATGAAAGCTGGCTCCAACGAATGATTCAAATCACTACACATCCATTGTTGAACCGTTTGCATTTTGGATTTCTCTGAGAAGTTGAAGTCTTTCCAAAACCCCTGCGGAAAGGTTTAAAAGTTTGTCAACTTGTTTGTTGTTATTCACTTGCAGTAGTATTTAGCTTTGCGATTGTGTGATTTTAACAGAAGCATCTGCAGATGCGAGGTCTGATTTTTCATTGCCACATACAAAAATGCTGAGGCTCATCAGTAAAGACGAACTCAAGGAATGAGAATTTTGTAAATTGAAAATTACGCCCATGATTGTTTTTGTAATCATTATTCAACGCATTTTTCCATCTTAAGCCTCAGCGCCAACCCACTGTGCGATATTTGTTCAGGAATTGTCGATTCCTTTATTTTCATTGATTAATAAAGTCGGTTTTTCTTATCAGTAAAGAGCTATTGTGTTTAGATGACAAACAAAATAATTCATGGTTGCTTCTAGATATGAAATTTCTCTTCTGGAGTTCAACTCGACATCTCACTCGTTCGATGCGCTCACTCGTGAACTATCGAGTTGAACACTCGAGGAGAAATTCTTCTTGAAATGTAGACTATGTTCTTAATTACAGTTCAAATTCATCATTGTAATGATATTCACACCTGTCTGTTTTGTTTTCAGCTTTTGTTGATTTCCTAGCTACGTGTGACCTCTCTCCGTTTGAATTATTTCTCTGTATCTTAAACTACTTGAAAAACTTAGCTTCACATTCTCCTGTTCCTTTTCTGGAAAAAATTTATCGCTGATCTTAGCATGGTCGCGTATTATTGTTTTGCTTTCCATGATGGAATTCTTACTAAACAATTTTCAGTTTAAAGGTTTACTTTCAATTATGATAGAGCTAAAAAGAAAATGAATTGATCCTCTTTGATTAGTCAAAGATTAGAACTGGCTCAAAACATCATGATATCAATTGTATTCACAGTCATATTGTATTCATAGCTATCTGTTACTTTTCCACCTGTCGTTTATTTGCCATGAATGATGTTTCCTTGAGTTGCATTTTTTCGCTGTGTCTTCAGTTGCCCGAGGAAAACAACTTAAGAAGTTGAAGAGTTTTTAGGGTTGCTTCATTTTGACTGTCTAACTTTGAACACATATCGACAAAATTGTCTTCATTTCTTTCGTCGAATATTTACCGGTTAGTATACAAACTTTTGAATCTAGTTGTTAATAGGCCTTCGATTCATTCGCGCCGGAAAAATCGAGAAAAAACTTTTAATATCGAAGGAGTCTTCATAAGCTGCAAAATATTTTCAATTTCCTATGATTTTTTCCCAGTCAGTATCAAGTACTAGATGATAACATCAGTTTTTAAAACTATTATTGGATGGCTTGTGGAGAAAGGCAGAGAAAAAGTAGCAGAAAAACTTAAAGATGGCGACGTAACAGATCAACAGCTTCGCAGCATCATCATACGTAAAATTGACGATGTGAATTCCAAGCTGGATGGAATATCAAAGAAAGAATTGAGAGCAAGTAACAGCTTCTTTAGAGAAGGAATCGAGTACCTGTATGAAGTATTTGAAGAGACTAGGTCGAGGAGTGAGCTTACTGAATCTGCCACAAGGCAGCTCGCCAATGCAAAAGACAGTTTCAAACTTGCTCGTCAAATGGCAACCATTGCTTTTTCAAATGAAGGGCTATCACCAAATGACCGCATCTTAGCAATGCAGTACCGAGTGATGGCAACAGTATTAGAAACAATAGACCATCCCGCAGATGCTGTAGCACCATGTAAAGTGTGTATCGAAGAGCTAAACGGTATGCCGGTGGTTCAGCAAAGTCTTCAAGAACAGCTCAAGACAGGTATCATGGCAATGAAGGGTTTATTTAGCAGAGAAGAACGACGGAAAGTTATTTCCCGTGTCTGTCTTATCAATCGTGTCGCTTACGATGTCACACAAATATCCGTTAAAGAACCATTGCCACAATGGCCCATGATTGATACAGGAAAAGAGAAAGTTGATCTGCTGCGAGACCGGAGAGTAACAAAAATACTTTGTAAACAGGATACGGAGAACTGTAGTGTATCATGGATACTTGGTCATTTTGGCGAAGAGGAGCACAGGTTAAATAATCCGCTTGGTATCGCTACCAACTCAAGCGGGCAATATATTGTAGCAGACTGTGAAAAGACAATCAAGGTGTTTGACAAGAGTGGCAAGTTTGTGCAACGTTTCAGAGTTCCTGCTCCTCTTTTAGATGACATGGGTAAGCACCTATCCTTTACATACCGGGTGGTTCATCTGGTCGCAGACATGAATGACAACATTTATGTGCCGGTCAAAGAAACGAGTTGTGAGGACTCATACTGGATTTTTAAGTTTAACAAAACTGCTGACGAGCACAACAGTTTTCGCGTCAGGACAATGGGCTGCGAATGCAAACTGTCAGTCAGCGATAGTGGTAAAGTGGTGGTACTGAAGAGAAACTCTGGAGAGAGTTATGGGATTGTGGATGTTTATGAGGCTAATGGTCAGTTTGTTTGCAGTTTTGGAAGACAAATCTTGAGTTACCCGTGCGACATCACTACTGTAAGTGATGGTAGAGTTATGGTGGTGGAAGGATGGCTTTCGACGCCAGGTGTTCACATATTCAGCGAACAGGGTGACCATCTAAACAGGTTTGATCTGCAAAGGTTTCTGAGATCTCCAAAAATTGCATTTCACAGGGAAAGTCAACAAGTCGTCGTGGCCGGTAATAAGGAATCAGACATCTTGTATGTAGGGATATACACTAGAGATGGTGAGTTTGTGCGAAGTACTCTTATCCATATGGGAGAGTCCTTTATTCTGAATGGGATTGCAGTGACCACCGAGGGACACATTGCAGTAGTAACCCGGATTCTAGGTTCAACAAAAAAAGTAATCATCATTTAAAAAACGCACTGATTTTCCATTCTTACTTTCACGTTTAGTTTACTAACTGTTTATTATTACATAATAATAATAATAATAATAAACACAAAGCCTTTATTTTTCACAGGGCATGATGTAGCTTGAGACAAAAGTTTTATGCCTAGATTATAATAAAGTTCGGATATAACGCGCACTGTTATTGGTTGAAAGAGCGTGCTCTATGAGAGTATAGAGCATAGAGCTGAGCTAAAGCTGTCACGCCATCTGCCAAACTGTACTATGTTCGAGCTTTTCCGGGACTTCTTTTTAGCTTTTTTCTGATAATTGAAAGTGAAATTTCGGAACTGAAGCGAGCCGACAAGTAGCAACAGAAGAATCAAACAAAGGTTTGTAAACATACCAGGCGCCGTAATTTACGTTATTAAAACGTGAGCAGATACGAAAATCCTCAAGGGAAAAACAAAATAGGCATTCGAGGTTTTAAAGATTGATTCACGCTCAGTTAGATTGCACGCTTGCGTACGGAAATAAAAATCAAACACAGCTTACACTCATATAGTATATAAAGTTCAGTGTTCGAAAACAAAACAGAAATGATGAAAAATATAACCAAACTGGCATAACTGTTAAAATTCATTCTAATCATGACGGTGTCTGAGCGAATATGATCATGCTGAAGTCCATCGCGGCTCGCTCATCATGGCGATCTCCGGTCATCACAGCAAGCCTCAGAAACTACATCGGCCGCCCTTCGAGTGAAAAAATAAGAGCTTGCTCTGATATCCTTTCCGATGCGTTGAGTGGAAAGTCACATCTGTCATTGCAGCCGAGTTTTGCGACGCTGTCATCCCGAGCGATCTTCATGTTCCGGTGAATTTGGCTGTCGTTCATTCAAAAAACACTCGCCCTGAACAGTTTGTTTTCTACCTTGTCATATGAAAAAACTCGCGTGTTTTTATGAGCCATAATTCGGCTGAAGTTCACTGAACATTTCACTTCAAGATTCTGTATTAGAGCCTTAAAAACTTCAAGCAAAAGTGTTAAATTCGACCTACCGAACTATTTTAGTTTGTAAACTATCGCAGAAGGTGAACTTTGATGGTTTTTTAACTTTGATGGTTTGACACTTTTGACAGCTTTAGTCTTGTACAGCCAATCAGATTATTTGAATCATTCTAACAGGGATTCTGATTGGCTTATTGTAGCGTGCTTTATGAGAGTATAGAGCATGCTGACGACACTGTTGTTCGCTTTGGAAATAAAGTTTGTTTTGAAAATTGAAAGTAATGCTCGGGGAATTTAATGGATTCTTTATTATAAAACAAATAGAGAAGCCTTGGCTGTGCTCTGTTCTGTTATAAAGCACTTAGGAAGCGGCTAGAGCACTCAAGAAGTGGGGAGAAACACTCGACTACGTCTCGTGTTTCTCCCTACACTTCTTTCGTGCTCTAGCCGCTTCCTGCGTGCTTTATAACAGAACAGAGCACAGCCAAGGCTTCTCTATTTGTTAAATGAAAGCCTTTATAGCCTCAATTTATTAACTTTTGAAGCGTTGAAATTTAATCGAACAAATGTGATGCAGTTTAGAAAATTTTCTTGGAAAATAAGTACTACATCATTGATCATGTAGGAACTTTATTGACGGCTCCAGGCTTAGCTAGAGATATGATGCTTATTTGGCAATCAACCTAATGGTCCTCACTTCTTTAGATGTATTAATAAAACTGCACATTGCAACTGCCGTATATTTCCTTGTAATGCGAGGAAATACTTTTTTATGTCATGGCAAGGTGACACATCCGACACAGCAATAAGCTGAGATATTTGTTTATTCTCATTACCTGTTTACTGGATAATGTATGGATATTGTAAGGAGAAGTTGAATGCGATTCTCTTGTGTGTGTGAAAGGGCTTGATATCCAGTCTCTCTCACATGTGTGTGCGTCATTTTATATTTTAATCATGGTGCTCCTATCTTTCGATAATTTCAAAACTAGCCTTTATCCGTCTTTTAAGCATAATGCGTGGACAGTTACTGCTGTGATAGGCCTAACGTTTGCTTAAGTAGTTTTGAATGCTTGTGCTTTTCATGTCGCATGTTTCATTAATCTAATGAAGTATTTAGCTGTCGTTTCTTGCGTGACAATTTTGAGGCAAGACCAATTTCTGCAGTGAACTTTGTCGCGTGACAAATCTAGATGATAAAAAATTAGTAGAAAGATCGATCCTTAGAGATCAATTAAACTTGTCAGTAAAGACTAATTATTTCATAGCTGGCTAATCAATGTTAGGGGAAAAATTCATGTGTTTTAGTTCGTGTAATGTTAGTTCAAGTTTTGTTTCAATTCAAATTTTATTTTTCAAGTTTCAATTTATTTCTTGTATTCTGTTTGTTCTTTGACTCGACCGGTCGAGCTATAAAGAACGATGAACAAATTGCTCCATTCAAATTGTTATTACCATTGTGTAAATTATAGCCAAAAATTGAATTGTTGACGTATCATAAAATGATATACTTAGGGTTTTTGGGCATATATATTCGCTAATTTTCCATATGTATTCGTACACTTTCATATTTAAAATATTCGGCTTCATTCGGGTTTTCCTTCTAGTAAGTTAAAAAAAATAATTAAATAAAAAAAATACTTAAAAAGCCACAGCAGTTTTTGAGTAGTAAACTAAGAAATTTTTGCTTTCTTCTTGCTTTCATTGTATACCTGTATATTGGTACTTTTGTTGTTCATTACTAGTGAAATATTAAGTAAATATAAGTGTTAATGGTCTTTTTGGAAAAATTGATTCTCACGGTAGTTAGCAGCTGAGTTTATACTCGTAATATTAATTTCCTTTCATACGATAATTTCCACACCAACCTTACATAGATAAGCAGAAATTTTTAATTACTTTTCCGCTTTTATTTCCTAAGCTGCTCTACTTTAATTAAGATAAGTATATTTTCTATACCAGAGCTGTGAATTCTCACCCAAGTTTCCTATTTTTGATGGCCTCGAATTTGTTGTATCCGTCCTTTAAATTTTGAAATTCTTTTCATCGTAGAAACAGCGGGAACATTTAAGTAGTTTTCGTATAACTTCAAGGAGACATTTTCTGCTTCTTTGTGTCCTTGTTCAAATATTGTAATTTGTGTTACAATAGCACCTCACACCAGTTAGTTTTTAAACAAGTACCTTGTACAGCTTTTACTACAATTAGTTTAGCTTTTACTGTGGCATGATTTATGTTAGAGTGCTCTTCGAATAAAGTCTGCTGTGGAACTAAAACGCTGTCTCATCCTTGACGTCCGTATAAGCTCGCTCGAAGTAGATCTCAGTGTACTAGGAAATCGTGAGGAGTTTCCGCTCTCGGAAGCCGAGTGATCTCTACCGAGTTATTTCCCCCGTTTTGTACGTTTTCCGCAAAGTCCAGTTTAGTGCGCGAAAACCTATCGTCACAAATTTCACGATTCATTCGCTCATTACAAAATGTCTCTCATTTTCCTGCAATTTGCTTGATTTCTTCAAACAAGTCCTGAAATCCGATTGGTTGTTGTGTTTTAGTAAAGCGGTCTCATTGCCTGGGATAAAGATGCGATTTGTGGATATATCACACTGGTCACGGAAAGTTGATCACATTGCAAGGATCACAAGTGATTTTTAAAGAAATGTTGTAAAGGATTTTATTCCCCGAAATATCGCATCGAAAACACAATAGTACAGTCAATACTACCGTTTCACTCAGTAAAGGTGGCGACATTTTTGCGCAATTACGCAGAATATTTAAAAACCAGATAATTTGGTTTTATCAGCAGAGTTGATAATGTAAATTGGCTGCTGAAAAGAGTCTCTAAGGCAAAAGTTTACAGCGTTAGTCCTTGGTAAGAGCGTCAGTTGATAGAACCAAATTATCTTGTAAATACCCCATCGACACAGCATCACCATTACCCCTTTTATTCATGTGTTATTTAATGCATGCAGTACTGGGCGGACTGTCTCTCATGTACTGGCTTCTAAGGAACATTCGAGTTACAACTTACGATCGCAACTCCGTTGTAACTCGCGATCCCAACAAAAATACCCTATGCCGGCGAGAGGACATGTGCACGAAAACAGATGGACACAAAACGTGATCAGCACCGAATCCGAGCGTGGAAACGACCCGCACTTATCCCGATCAAAGTCAAGTATGATCCGGCCATAGATCCCTCGAAGAAGACTTAATTTTGCTGGATAAGCTTGCACATAGTGTGCTTTTGCGCTCTCTTGGATGGCACGAAAGACTTTCCTTTCCTTGTATTGATTCTAGTGCTTTCAACATGCCGGGTTCGTTCAGAGGATGTGGCCGAGCTGGAAGAAATCTAATGAAAAAAAAGAATAAGTTGAAAATCAAGCGTAACAATTTTATGATATGTTAGGCTATGTATGTTAGGCTAAGCAAGGTCTGCATTTGCAAGATCTGCATATAAACATACACACGCACAACCCACAATTCCTCCATTCGCTCTGACGAAGGGCTAATTCGCGAAACGTTATCTTTGAAACTCTTCACGGTGGCTAATTTACATTATCAATTCAATTGATAATACTGAATTACCTTATGCAAGGTTTGACTGTCTCCAGTCTTCCTCGTGGCGCTGGCAGCCATCATAGCAACACGAGGGCAGAGGTGTGATGATAAAGTCGAGTGGAAAAAAAGATTTATCATTGCGGGTATTCAGCGGGGTTTCTCATTGCCTATTATTCGTTTTTAAATCTTACTTAGCAGATATTTAGCAGTCTTCACAAAAGGGAGTTTTGCATCTTGATGCAACAAAATATTGAAATAAAAGCTATTTCAGCGCGTTAGCATGGCTGTGTTGATAACGAAAAAAGTTTGTTGTGCACCGTGGTCATAAAATAGCTCTGAAACCCGTGACTGTGGGTTCGTTTGATTAACAGCTCGTATAAGCGGTAAACTAACTGAAGGTGTAGCTAACTGAATATTTTTACGATGCGAATGAATTCTTCGAAGTTTTAATCAGTGCTGTTAGTACTAACAAACAGAGAACCGTACAACAAATCGCTTTAACTGCTCCACGCTCTTTGATCTGAGGTAAGGTCAGTCGGCGCGAAGAGTCCCTAAGAATCTTGCACGTTCGGTTAGAATTTGCTAGGTTAGAACGATTTTGAAGAGTTGAATGGCTGATCTGGAAATCAAACACAATGTTTGGAGAGGATGAAAAAAATCGAGAACCGAGTCAAATTAAGGAAGATAGAGTTAAACAGGTTGAATGTAGAAGATAAACTTATGTACAAAGTAGAAATCAAGTGTATGCTATTCAGTTGTAGCAAGTCAAACGTATCGTGAAGAGGAGCTAAAAAAAACCGAAGTGACTTCCTATGGAGTAAGCGGGTATCCAGTAAAAAGAGATTGCGCTTTCTACAAGAAGTTTGAGAAAAACCAAACTTATTTTGGGCAGAAGTACCGGAGCCGAAGCACTGCAAATAAAAAGACGGATAATGATTCTTGACATAATACTATTTAGTGCTGGCTGTGACAAAAAAGCTACTTCTGAAACCGCTGTGGTATATGTGGCCTAGAATAAAGTTCTAACATCTCCTGGGTCGGCGGAAGTTTGAACTGTAGATCTGATGGTCACCCTGACCCTTAATGGCCATCGTTGTTTGAGTAAAGAAACTGGTTGCGCTTTACATAAGTATCTTTGTGACTTTAAAACTGAACTTGGAATCACTGTTGGAGAAAATACGCACCTACCCCTCCCCTAACCCAACGACAGTCAACTGATAACAAGTTAGGGTAAATGTTAGGGTAAAATAATCGAAAAACTTCATAAGTGCATCTGCGTTTGTGAGAACAGGAAACTGTATAGCATAGTCCTAATTTCTATTGAGTTCCACTTCGCACACCTTAAACGAAACTATAATTTTCAAAATTGTCACTTAGACCGATAAAGAAATTCAAATCAAAAATGCACTTCGTGCGTTTGATTTGAACTTTTTGATCGGCAGTCGTGAATTAACGATTAATTTATAGGAAGATGGGACGAAATAGCTGAAATGGGTGTAGAGCGAACGGAAAGATTAGAGTTTGAAGTAGAAATGAAAGAAAAAGATGAAGAGAAATCGTGAAAGTTACCATGTGTTACCCTGATTCATTAGAGCTTTCAGACTTTGCCGCATTCTTACGCCTACAAGAAGGAGCTGACTTACATCGTGGGGTTGCTCGAGGTTTTCTATTTGATGAAGAAAGAAATCAGGACAACAAAAATAAAAGATAGAGTTAGGGCACCAGAGATGGAGGGTAATAGAGTACGAAAAAGGAAAAAAACGGCCGTCTTTTTCCGGGTATCGGCCTGCAGAATCTTCAAGATTAAAAAACAAAAAAAAAAAAGAAGATTGGAAAGAAAGTAAAGTCGAAATTGATTATAAAGTACAACAGAGGAAAAACTAGTATGCAGATCCAAAATTTAAGGAATAGGAAAAGGTTCAGCAACAGCAACAGAGATCTCTCCCAAAGTTCCGTTTGTTACAATAACATTTTGTCATGCGGATATTTCTCTTGTGAGGATAAGAGGAAAAAAACTAACTGAAACTACAAGGAGATATTTAGAAACAAATTTCTTTCTTGCGAACCTTGGATATCAAAAAATGGCTTTGTTCGTGACTTTCCTTAATAACATTCTCTCGATACAACGCGTGCAACTTAACTGTATTGAATCACGGTGGTTCGTTTTCTTCACATCAGCTCTTCAATAATCTGGAATGTGCGATCAGAATCTCACCCCTATTCGCAAAGATGCGTACAAATCATGTGAAATTAATATTGAATTTCGAAACTAGTGTCCTAAGAAAGACCAGGAGAAAAAAAGAATGCCTTTTTCCCGTGACAGCTCTGGTTTAAGTTCCTCACTCTACCCAGGAAGGGTTCAAAATTTCTCTCCTTCCCCGGTACGGAAGACAGTCAAATGCCTGTGCGTTACTCAGCCGGGGAGAGGGGGGATGTTGAAGCTTCGAAATGAGTGGAATTTTTTCATGTAACTCGCAAGGAACAAATGTTATTTAAATATGACTAGAGGACATCGTAATCGCGTTCTATAAGCCCTTGTTCAAAATATTTTCAACAAAATGGCTTGATTGTTATGTAGAAACAGTTTCTGCTGTCTATCATACAAAACCCTATATCAAAATGATCACTATTGGCTAATGACCGCATCTCAGAAATGCCGAACCGAGTGATGGTTACAGCAATAAACAGACAGTCCCGCGGATGCTGTAGTAGCGAGTAAAGTGTGTATTAAAGTACAGCTAAACACAGGAATCAATGCCCTTGGGGGGGTTTGTTTAATCAGTAAAGAAGAACAAAGAAAATCATTTCCGGTGTCTGTCCGTCAATCGTGTCGCCTGAAGTGTCACACAAGCTATATGCAGTAGGAGTTTACTGCTCCTGGAATGGCTCAGAGTTGATACAGGAGAGGAGAAAGTTGACATGCTGCATGACGTAAGGATAGCTTAGGCGCTGCGTAAACAGGGTACGGAGCATCGTGATGTATCATGGATACTCGGTCAGGATGGTGTAGAGGAGTACTGGATATAAATGATCCGTGTCATATCGTTACCAGCTCAAGTGGGCAAAATATTGCTGTAGGCTGTGACTTGACAATCAAGGTGTTTGACCACAGAGGCAAGTTTGAGAAATTTTTCAGAATTCCAGCTCTTCTTGCTGACAAAGAAAATATAAGAAACAGACTTAAAAATCGCAGTTGTCTGGAGTACATTCTGTACATATATAGCCTTTATGTTAATTATATACATTCTGGTGGTATCAGGCGCTGATATAATAGGTTTTATAGCTAAACTGGATGGCAACTCTTTAGTTTCTTGTCAACACGATTTTTAAGATGTTCGAAATGGGAAAGTTTCTAGCCTGATTATTGGCTCTCTGAACCGGGGGCTCGTTTTTTCACATGAAGTGACACTTATCACTCAGTGACCTAACAGTTTTAAAAGGAGGTCAATGATTGTTTAATTCACGCCTCTGAAGGCATACTGACACAAAAAAGAAACCTTGACGGTTAAAAATCACTGAGTGGAATGCAGACCGGGCAATGTAATAAGTTGTTTTCATGGCTACCGACAAAAGCAGTATCTCTCCCTCTTCCTCCCCGTATATATCACTAATGGCAGCAAAATCTACTAGCAAGAATACAATACACAACAAACTCATCTGTGACCTTGATTTAAGTATTTTAACTTATGACATGACAATAAGCGATTAAAATTTCGAAAATGTTGTTTCAACCTCTATAGAACGCGATAGGCGGGCGCACGTCGGACAACCACAAACAAAATTCAAGATTCCTTCAATTTTTCCGAGTCAGAACAGGAAACTCACAGTTTTATTTCCTTATCTTGCTATATATTCGTTGATGTTATGAAGAGCAATGCCTATTATTGATTGGTTAAACTTACTGTCAAATGAAACACGCTGCTGCAAAAAGTTAAGTGATTTACGTTGTGTTTTGCTCTGAGTGGCTTGCCTCGCATTTTCACTTTCTAATCATCTGATGACATTGCAATACTTACTGATGTAGAAAACCCTCAAAAGTGGTTAACAGCAGTGACGCGCATGAGAGATGTGTTATTCATAGCCTTCCTTTGTCAACTGTAAAGTGCGAGCTGGGCGATAACAATATCTGGTTTGAAATCATGATTTAGCATATGGGTTTGAGTCTATAAATATAAACTCAGTCAGTTTCACCCACTGAGTTCACACGGCTCGCTTTTCAACCCATGCAGTGAGAAGGGATTCCAAAGATTCTAGAAGTAAATTAGATCGTAAGTGTGCGGGGCCGAAACCCGATAACCCTTGCGAAATGGCTTTTGGAATTCCTAGGAATTCCTAGGATTTTCCTAGGAATTCCTAGGAATTTATTCCTAGGAATTCCTAGGAATTCCTAGGAATTCCTAGGAATAAAGGTGTGAATTTTCACGGTAAATTCGGACTGGGAATTCCTAGGAATTCCTAGGAATTCCCAACCATAACAACTCTGGTTCTAAAAACCTAGAAATTCCTAGAAATTCCCAGAAATTCCCAGAAATTCCCAGAAATTCCAAGTTTATAGCCAACAGGACTTGGAATTCCTAGGAATTCCTAGGAATTCCAACTCAGAGAGCCAATGACTTTCCCTGAAAAGCTGTAAATTTCTGGGAATTTCTGGGAATTTTTGGGAATTTTTAGGAATGTTTAAGAATTACTGGGAATTTTAAGCAAAAATTTGAGGCTAATAATATAAAATAAATACTTTAAATTAAAAAAAAAACAGCTAAAATTCAAGTATTCAATGAAATTTATTTAGAAGCTTAGTTGAGGCTTACATGTAAAATATTTTTGATTAATTAACATCAATGTGTGGTAATATTAGGATGGAATTTGATTTATGTTTCCTTTCTTGAAAACTTCATACGGATTAATCCTCAATTACAACTATTCATATAAAATAGTTCTAATCAATCATTAAATTTGGTTTGACACAAATTGTGAATAAAATCTGTTGATTCTTTTCCATAAAATACAATATCTTAAGTTATATTTGAAAACCAAGCACTCTTGGGAGTGAAGGGGCTAATTACAGACAAATAAAATTGATTTTTTGATTAAAATCTTGTTGTAACTGTAACAATAAATTAGAATGAAGTTATCCTAAACTGCAAACTTAGCTGCTGTTTGTACTGTTTGTATTTTTTTCCTGGGCTCACAATGAGTTGGCCTTGAATGAGGTTGTCAACAAGAACCTTGACCATTTTGTATCTGGATTCCTTGACATCTGAATTTGAAAAAAAATAATATATTAAAATATGTATATTTAAAGCTCAGACCAGGCTTTTAAGATGGCTATGAGGAAAAGGGCATTCATTGGATTCTCAAATTGAGAAATCTCTGTTATATTGAGTGACTTTTATATTGGAGTTAGTACATCTCTCTCATGGATTTTACTAAAAAAGGGCTGAATACATTATTTTGTTTTTACCAAGGAGGGCTTCTTTATGTACTAAGGTTTGTTTAATAACAGTTCCTATTATGAATCTTGAATGTTCCCAAACGTGACTAGAGGAATCTTGAAACCTTACTGATAGGTTTATTTCATTGTAAAGCATAAGCTTAAGAAACTGCGGCATGCAAGTGACCGATTCGATTCTCAGAATTATTCTAGTTTCAGTTGCGCCGAGCGTTATGTAAGCTTAATTCAACCCGCTACATCTATTCTTTTATAAGATTTTGATCACGTAACGAATATCGCAATTTTTACTCACCACAAACTTTCAAAATCGTAGCTTTACAGATGGCCACTCGACCCTTGTTTGTACCAGTCAATATGTCTAACTGTTGTCCCTTCTTTTAACTCCACGGCGCCAACGACTTTCTTTTCTTTTACAACACTCACGCTATTCTCGTTTTCCCATTGAACCACAATAAAAGCTATCTTTAGAAATGTTATATTAAGCAAAACAGTTGAGAAAAGCGATCAACCGATCCAAAGTACATTCAAAGATGAGCGCCAAATGGAGTCTTCTTTGTTTCCGATCACGGGCATGATCACGTGGATCTTTTAGGACTTGTAATTGGCTAGCAAAGTGAATCCGCTGGCTTGCCGATTGCAGTGTTAAGAAAAGCGCCTAACTTTATTCTGACTTCTCCGACCGGTTTTCTGCTTTTAGAAGATGGATAGCTTGGTGATATAAATAAAGATGTGAGCTCACTCTATGTAGAAATAATCGAAAAGAATCGATCGTATTACAAATGCACGATTTGTGGCCGAAAGTTGTCGAGGAAACAAAGACTCGAAACTCACTTGAGTTGTGTTAATGGCCAAGGTGAGAAATAACACTAGCCAATCACAGTTTTGAATGCGACTACAAATCGTCTTTTACCCTCATATTTATAAAAGAAGGATACCACATTCGGAAGTATAAGAGATACATAGATGATCCCAGTGTACCAGTACCTAAATCTACAAAGCTTGACCGTAGCAAGCGTTCAGCAACACGTTCCAACACCGCCATCTCGATTCCTCAGTCAGTCGTTTCCAATGAACTTAAAGCAGTATTGACAACAGAGTAGAGTGCGTCTTACAAAGGAGAAACATTTGTACAAGAGACAGGAGTAGCTATATGCGATTACAGAGCTGCGTTGGAACTCTGGTCCACAAATAGTTATGCACTGCCCGAAGTATAAAACAATCTTGTTGATAGCTGACAGACAGAGAAGAACAACAAGTAAACTTAAGAGCTGTTATTATCGAAGTGTGACTATCACTTTTCATTTTATATAAAGAAGGACTTGTAATTTGCACCAAAAATAAAAAGATGTAATATTTTTTGGGAGATCCAGTGATTGGGACATTTAAGAAATTAAGTTATGAAAGGAAATTTGGTTGGTACTTCTCACTACTAACAAGTCTTGTTGACAAATATTTTCAGATCAGAGTTTCAAATAAAGTAAATTGAAGACATCATATAAAAGGTGTTTTTCCTCTAAGGGAACATTGACTACCTCTGTCTTGTCTGCATGCCAAATGTTTGCAAAGTGTGTGGATGATCCACAAGTATTGGAACTCTTACAAAACATTTTTGTAAGAGTTCCAATACTTGTGGATCATCCACACACTTTGCAAACATTTGGCATGCAGACAAGACAGAGGTAGTCAATGTTCCCCTTTTCTTACAAAAATGTTTTGTAAGAAGAAAAACAGCAAAACAAATTACAGCAATTAGTCATGAAAATAGAGCAAAAAACTGAAAAAAAAAAGCAGCAACAACAATCATGAAAAAAGAAAGATTAATTAGGTGTTGAATTTGTTTGTCTAAGGCATGAAATTTCTACTAAAAGTATTGTCAACAAAAAGTCTCTGGCAGCGTTTGAGGCAACTGAGCTTGACTGTTCCAAGGTTTTCTAACAAAGGCAACCAGTAATGTAGGTTAGGGAAGTAAGATAACAATGTAATTATTGTTAATTATTGTGGAAGTTGGCAATTTCCATTTAACATAACTGACAGCTGGTTCATGAGAAAATCCAGATTAATGTAAAGATTTACTAAAACTTAGTTTGAGTAATAAATTTCATGATCTTTAAGTTATAAACATGTACATGTATGTATATCTCTTGGTAAGTTTTGTATAGCATACCTTTTATTGAACCAAAGTTTTAAGCCTCTGAAATTACTCTTTTTCTTAAAACCTTCACATTCAAGGTATTGAGAATTTCTTAGAATTTATGTGGACCTCAGGGTATCAAAATTGCCTCAAATTCAATTCCCAGAAATTATCGAGAGTTCCACACTTCTTAAATTATAGGTAGTTTGTAAAGCTGAGAATTCCTAGGAATTCCTAGGGATTCCAAGTCCTCACAAAACTGGAGTCTTCCTTTCCCAGAAATTCCCAGTAATTCCAAGCTTTTTAAATCAGAGTTAATTTTCATAGTTGGGAATTTTTGAGAATTCCTAGGAATTCCTAGGAATTCCAAGGAATTTTTAGGAATTCCTAAGAATTCCCAGAAATTCCCAGAAAACTGGGAATTCGGTTTGCAAGGGTCATTTGCATAATTGGGAATTTTTGAGAATTCCTAGGAATTCCTAGGAATTCCTAGGAATTCCCAGAAAACTGGGAATTCAGTTCGCAAGGGAAATAGCCAAATACAAATTTGGTTGAAGGAACCCGTTCCAGCCCCAGTTGTGGTATAGCAGATATTTACGGGTAACAAGGTAAAGAAAGAACTATAAGTGAATGAAAGAACTTCAAAACACATTAAAGCTGAGAACAAAGCTAACAACTAAGGAAGATTCATGAACAATTATCATCCTTTTTTACCTCGGGTATCAAACAACATTCCATTGAGAAGTTGAATAAATGAAGTTGAATGAAGACCAATAACTATTGTTGATTGGTTAAACTTACTGTAAAAAGAGACACGCTGCTGAAAAAGTGAAGTGATCTGTGTTGTGTTTTGCTCTGAGTGGCTCGCCTTGCATTTTCACTTTCTAATCATCTGATTACATTGCACTACTTAATGATGCATAAAACACTCAAAAGAAGCTAACATCAGTGACGTGCATGAGAGACATATTACTTCATAACAAAATACGGGTTATGTTCCGTAGCATTCCTTTGTCAACTGTATAGTGCAAAGCTGGGCGATAACGATATCTGGTTTGAAATCATAATTTAGCGTATGGGTTTGAGTCTATAAATATAAACTCAGTCTTTCACCCTCTGAGTTCACACGGCTCGCTTTTCAACCTATGCTGTGAGAAGGGATTCCAAAGATTCTTGAAGTCAATTAGATTGTACGTGTGTGGGGCCGAAACCCGATAAGTAGCCAAATACTAATTTGGTTGAAGGAACCCGTTCCAGCTCCAGTTGTGGTATAACAGTTATTTACGGGTAACAAGGTAAAGAAAGAACTCAGTATAAGTAAAACACATTACAGCTGGGAACAAAGCTAACAACTAAGGAAGATTCATGAACAATTATCATCCTTTTTTGCCTCGGGCATCAAACAACATTTCCATTGAGAAGTCGAATGATGCCGTGACGTGACTGAACATTTCAATGATAACGAGTAACACTTTATTAAGCAAACAAAGAGAGCTTTAGATTGTACTTTTACTGATACCTGTCAGGGATTTCTAATGCTCACATTATCATTCGTTGGCGAAAGGAAGAACTTAAGACCACAACAGCCTATTTGAGTGTCTGCAATGAGCAACATAACTTTTCAAAGACAAATATGTCTTTTCAACAAAGGATTATTCGAAGAGGCTATAAATCTTCACGCCAGCATTCCTTGATTGCTTTCTCTTTGTTATGCTTTGTTTTGTTTTATTTTCTGGGCTGACAGCTATTATCATTCCAAAATTGCAATAATTCTTGAATTTTGCCATCATTTGTTTTTTCTATTGCTTTCATCGACGCTTGAGGGGTTACTTATTGTGACGATTCGCTGAAAAAAGCTCCCAATTTCTTCTGATCACAAAGTTCCAAGCTGCCATTATGTCTGCGATCATAACAGCAGTTTTCAAAGCGACTATTGGGTGGCTTGTGGATAAAGGCAGAGATGAGGCAGCAAAAAAGCTTAAAGATGGCGACGTAACAGATCAACAGTTTCGCGGCATCATCATGCGAGAAATCGATGACATGAAGTCCAAGCTGGATGGATTATCAAGGAAAGATTTATTAGCGAGTATTGGATTCTTTAGAGAAGGAATCGAGTTGCTGTATGAAGTCTTTGAAGAGAAAAGGTCGAGGAGTGAGTATGGCGCGGATACAGCACAAGCGGCCTGTGCGGAAGCTGTGTCGCTCGCTGAAGGAATGAAACACTTGGAGCTTACTGAATCTGCCACAAGAAAGCTCTCTAATGCAAAGAAGAGATTCAAACGTGCTCGTGAAAGAGCAACAGATGCCTTTTCTAATGAAGCGCTATCACCAAATGACCGCATCTTAGCAATGCAGTACCGAGTCATGGCAACAGTATTAGAAACAATAGACCATCCCGCAGATGCTGTAGCACCATGTAAAGTGTGCATTGAAGAGCTAAACGGTCTGCCCGTGGTTCAGCGAAGTTTTCAAGAACAGCTCAGGACAGGTATCATGGCAATGAAGAGTTTATTTAACAAAGAAGAACGACGGAAAGTTATTTCCGGTGTCTGTCTTGTCAACCGCGTCGTCTACGATGTCACACAAACAGCGCACGTTAAAGAACCATTTACAAATGAACCATTTGCAAAAGAATTATTTCCACTACTGCCCATGATTGACACAGGGAAGGAGAAAGTTGATCTGTTGCGAGATCGGAGAGTAACAAAAATACTTTGTAAACAGGGTATGGAGAACTGTAGTGTACCATGGATACTTGGTCATGATGGCGAAGAGGAGCACAGGTTAAATTTCCCGCTTGATATCGCTACCAACTCAAGCGGGCAATATATTGTAGCAGACAGTGACTCGACAATCAAGGTGTATGACAGCAGTGGCAAGTTTGTGCAATGTTTCAGACTTCCTTCTCTTATTGATGACAGCGGTAAAGAGCTATCGATTAAATCCTGGGTGGTTCGGCTAGCCACAGACATGAATGACAACATTTATGTTCTGGTCGAAGAAAATAGTGGTGAGGACGCATACTGGATTTTTAAGTTTAACAAAACCGCTGATCATCATCACAAGTTTCGCGTCAGGACAATGGGCTGTAAATTTGACCGGTGTGCACTGTCGGTCAGTGATAGTGGTACAGTGATGGTACTGAAGAGTAACTTGAGCCAGGCACATATTGTGGATGTTTATGAGACTGATGGTCAGTTTGTTTGCAGTTTTGGAGAACAAATCTTGACGAACCCTTGCGACATCACCACTGTAAGTGATGGCAGAGTTATGGTGGTACAAGGCTATCCGTCACGTGTTCACATACTTAGCGAACAAGGTGACCATCTAAACACGTTTGATCTGCAAATATCTATGTTGCATTCAAAAATTGCATTTCACAGGGCAAGTCAACATGTCGTGGTGGTCGGTGATGAGGACTATGATACAGACATCTTGCATATAGAAATGTACACCAAAGATGGTGAGTTTGTGCGAAGTACTCCTGTCAATATGGGACAGTCCTATTCTCTGATAGGGATGGCAGTGACCACTGAGGGCCGCATTGCACTAGTAACTTGGCTTGATGGTTTAGGACACAAAGTAATCATTATTTAAAAATCACGCTTAGTTTACAAACTAAGTGCTTTGCATCAATAATCATGCAATTAACATAGTAAGCACAATGCCTTTATTTTCCACACAGCATGATGTAACTTAAGACTAAAGTTTTATGTCCAAAATGAAAGCTTTTATAGCCTCAATTTATTAACTTTTGATGCGTTGGAATTTAATTGAACTAATGCGATGCAGTTTTGAAATTTTCTTGGAAAATAAGTATTACATCATTGATCATGTAGGAAGTTTATTGATGGCTCCAGGCATAGCTAGAGATATGATGCCTATTTGGAAAACAGCTTGTGGTCCTCACCTCTTTAGATGTGTTAACAAAATTGCACATTGTAACTGCCATATATCTCTTTGTAATGCGAGGAAATATTGTTTTATGTCATGGCAAGGTGACACGTCTGACACAGCGATAAGCTGAGATATTTATTTATGATTCTCATTACCTATTTACTGGATAATGTATGGATATTTTGAGGAGAAGTTGAACTGATGTGATTCTCTTGTGTGTGTGTGTGTGAAAGGGGTTGATATCCAGTCTCTCTCACACGTATGTGCGTCATTTTATATTTTAATCATGGTGTTCCTATCTTTCGATGATTTTAACATTAGCCTTTATCCGTCCTTTCAGCGTAATGCGTGGACAGTTACTGCTGTGATAGGCCCAATGTTTGCTTAAGTAGTTTTGAGCACTTGTGCTTTTCTTGTCGAATGTTTCATTAATCAAATTTTGTATTTTATTTGGCTGTTGTTTCCTGCGTGACAGTTTTCAAACAAGACCGATTTCTGCGGTGAACTTTGTCGCGTGATAAATTTAGATGGTAAAAAATTAGTATAATCATCCTCGGAGATCAAACTAAACTTGTCAGTAATTATAAATGCTAATTCATTGCTAGCAGAGCACGCGGGTGAGATGATGTGAATCCATTGCTCTGCTTGGCTACTCAAGCGGGCAAAATGGAACTCTTGCCCGCAAACGAAAATTGTAAATTTTTTGTATTTAGTGGAAACTGAAATATAATCAGTAAATCTTACCACTTGCTGAATTTGTTCTTGTTTTCCCTTATGTTCTTCTTTTTTGCATGATTTCGTTGAACTTCGAATACGACTCTTGCCTCACAACTTCCAACTTCCCGTACCACGTTCTCCCACCTCTAGTTCTTTTGCAGCCCTTTGTTTCCCAGCTCCTGCCCCTCTTTGTATTACTCCCGTCTTCGGTTTGATTAAAAGGACTATTAATTGAACTAATTGCATATCCATCCTTTTAAAATTTCGCTCTTCGCTGGAAGCAGCTGTTGGCGTGAGCTGTATGAAAACTGGCTCCAACGAATGATTCAAGTCACTACTCATCCATTGTTACACCGTTTGCATTTTTGAGCGTTCAGTTTAAGCGCTGATAGACTGTTATTGCACATTATTATTCGGCTGGTCTCGAAGTCACATTTTCAAACTATTTGGATTTCTTCGAGAAATTGAGATCTTTTTAAAACCTCTGCAGAAAGTTTTAAAAGTTGTTCATACATTCTATGATACATTTGTTCACTAGCGGTATGATTCAGCTATGTGATTATGTGATTGTAACATAAATATTTGCAGAAACGAGGACTGATTTTTCATTGCCACATATGGCCTTAGACGATGTTGGACCCAATTCGCTTTGCTCGCCGAATAATTCCGACTGCTGACACTGTTTGCATGTTTCATGTTCTCTCATTCATGACGTATGACGTAACCGACTTCGAGAGGTATCTAATTACACCGGCTGACTTCAATTTTATGTTTCCTATCGAATGAAATTATCTTTAATGCTTCGGTAGACCTTAATTGGAATTAAGTGGAAAAAAATCCCTTTGCTGGGTACAGGTTTTTCACTGGTCGATGAGCAGTAAGAAACAACAAACGAGTGCCTCTGCTCCCGCTTCCCGCCCACATTTAGATCCCTTCTCCCGCCCTCTTAAGCTTCTGCCTTCTGTTCTCCGAGCTCGTTCCACTTTGTTCCCCTCCACGTTTGTGGTGCAAGGCACTCTTACCCAATAAGTATCCTTCATTTGAAAAGAGACATAAACTTTTCGTTAGTTACATCACAGGATTCGAACGATTTGAATAAAATTCGGTGTTTATAGCTGTCGTTATTCGAGAACTTGAAAGAAAGAGTGTCCAGATGTTTTCAAGTTAGTTGATTCCCAGTGCGTGGGCGATGAATAATTTGAATAATTTAATCTTCTAACAAGCTGCAAATTAGGATAGAGGCACTTTAGCATTTATTCGCCTTGTTGCAATCTAAGATGGCGGATTCTAAATATCGAAAAATCCTGTTCGTTTGTCGAGGGAACACTTGTCGTTCTCCTACAGCTAAAGCGATTTTAAGGCACCTTATACAGGAACGTGAAGGTAGGAACGAATGGGAGATTGAAAGCGCTGGAACTTATGTTTTCGGTGAAGGACTCCCATCGAACGAACGAGGGTTGCAAGTGTTGAAGAAACATGGAATTGCCAGCAACCACCGAGTAGGAGAAGTAAAAGAAGATGATTTTCGTCATTTCGATGTAATATTGGCCTTTCATGATAGAAATGTACTACGTCTGAATGAAATTTTTAGGCCAAATGACGGCACTACGCCAGCGGAAGTAAAACTGTTTGGAACATATGACCCCAAAGGAGAGTCGAATATAGACGATCCTTTGTTTGGAGACATTTCAGATTATGAAAAAATGTTCGATCATGTTTATAGATGCTGTGTGGAGTTTTTGAAACACTGTTAGAGAAGAGAAGAACTTACTGGTTTATCAATCGTAATTTTAATATCTTCGAATTAGACGCACTGAAGGGAAATAATTAGTTTTTAGGAATGACGACGGGTGTATTTACGTGTATTGTGATGCTCTGAATACCACAGCACGAGTGAATAATGGACGAAACATCGAAATTGCGATATGTTTTCTATCCATGCATGATTTACACACACAACTGAATACAGACCAAAACACTGGTCAAAGTTCTTTCAAGTTTCGTTTTTTTTTTTTTTTTTTAGCTTTTTAGATAGAGAAAGCTTTTAAGTTGTGTGCCTGCCAAAACAAATACTGTGAAAACCAGCTTTTGTTATTTTCAGAATTTATACTTTATAAGCTCCACAGTGACATATAGTTTTTCATGGTCTATTCTAAATTATATAATAAGCTCAGTTATGCACGCATTTTAATTGGTTCTCACTTATGATCTATTGGAGGACAGACGTATTTCGTCATCATTAACACTTTTTTAAATTCTTTATTGTATAAAACAAATAGATTCCGAGTTGTCGTGCTTCTGTTCAGTAATAGATCACAGAGGACGTCAAAATGTGGTAAGAACAAAGTGGCACACGAGGCGCAGCCGAGTGTGTCACTTTTTTGTTCTTACCACATTTTGACGTCCTCTGTGATCTATTACTGAACAGACGCACGGCAACTTGGAACCTATTTGTTAAGTACCGCGCTTAAGACGATTTTTCCAGGAGTTACCCCGTTTTGTGGACAGTAATCTCTTTCAAATTTTGCTCCATCAATTTTTTTTCAAACGATCTTTCGCATCTTACGGACCCTTTGCCGCTACGATGACTTAAATAAATTTCAGAAAAAGATTTAAACGACATGGCTGGTTGATTATTTCACCGCAGGCTACTGAATAAGAAACAAAAGCAACGCCACTAATTTGTTTTGCCGCACACGGAGACTTTGACAACTTAACACACAGGAAAAAAAAGCAGGATTTAAGATCACCGCAATAACGAAATTTATTATGGTAAATAACTACCACTTTATTTCAAATTTGTTGAAATCACGAGATTCAGTCGTTGGATACAAAATGTCTCTCATTTTCCTGCAATTTGATCGATTTCTTTAAACAAGTCTTGAAATTTGATCGGTTGTTGTATTTTTAGTAGAGTGGTCTCATTGTTTGGGATAAAGATGCGATTTAGGAAATAAAATGGTGCGATTTGTCTATCAGATTGCAACGATCACAGGTGATTTTTAAAGAAATGTAATGAAGGATTTTATTCCCCGAAATATTCCATCAAAAACATCATAGTACAGTAAATACTATCGGTTCACTCAGTAAAGATGGCGACATTTTTACGCAATCACGCAGAATATTTAAAAACCAGGGCCGGGTTGTTCAAAGCTGGGTTAAGATAACCCAGGGTTAGTGTGAAATCCGATTTTAGATCTAAAAGCTTTACAAGAAAATTCAGTCGAATTCTTTTTGTTTAGAGTATGACTACTTGATGCTTTAAAAAGGACACTGAAACTTTTCCCAAAAAGGCTTTTGAGTAAAGGAATGAAGAAACGCAGATTAAAATTTAACCCTGGGTTAGCGCTAATCGGCCTTCGAACAACTGGGCCCAGATAAATTGGTTTTATCAACTGAGTTGATAATGTAAATTGGCTGCTGAAAAGAGTTTCTAAGTCAAACGTTTACATCGTTTGTCCTTCATAAGAGTGTCAGTTGACAGAACCAAATTATCTCGTAATACCCCATGACGCAGCATCGCCATTACCCTTTTTATTCATGTGTTAACTAATTATCAATCATCCAGTACTGGACGGACTGTCACTTCATGTTGTGGCTTTTAAGGATCATTCGAGTTTTCGATCGCAAGTTACTAACTTACGATCGAAACTTACAATTTGCGATGCATTATAATTCAAGATCCCAACATATAACGCTCCATTACGGCGAGAGGACTTGTACATGAAAAGAGATGGACTCAAAACTGGATCAACACCGAATCCGAGCGGAAAAACGACCTCCACTTTGTCCGTTTTAAGGCAAATACGTATGAGTCGATGAGTCGGCATAAGCTCGCTCATAATACGCTTTTGTGCTTGCTTGGATGGTACGAAAACCTTTCTTTTCCTTGTACTGGTTCTAGTTCTTCAACCATGTTTGAAATATTTTTGTCGAGAATATACCAGTTCAGCCTCTTCCGTGAAACGTCACAAGTTTATGTTAACAACATGCACAAGATTAATTCTCTTTACACTATTTTACTTTTGTTTTTCAATTTCTTTCCTTTTTTCATTCGAAGGTTTGGCAGGTAAACCATTTTGGAGACTTGAGTGTTAAGCTTATTCATTTTTGTTTCTCGATGGACACATTTCGGAATCTCTGTGTTGAAATTTCTCCCCTGCACACATCAGAGTTCAACGAACGATTCTTCACAATCGTTTTTATTTGTTAAAATAATTGTGTTATATTATGTGTTTCACGATAAAATGCAGCGTTTTTAATTCGTTATCAATTCCTTTGTAGTTATATCAATTAGCTTTTTCTGTGGAAATTGTTTTTCCATTTAGTACATAAATACGTAGAAAAACTTGCAACAGATAGAATATGGTAAAAAGTTGTGTCAATCATGGAAATTGGATTTACAAGCATTAAGAAGTATTTACTGTTATATACATCTGTTCAATATCATGAAGAAAATTCGGTGTTTGGAAATTATGCACAAGAAAGTAATTATTTATAAGGTATCATCATCTCAACAATACCTTTCTTTCCTTATTGCAGTTCTCTAAAGCTTTGGCTATAAACATTTCTGCTCCAGATCTGCAAACAGAACTTCGATAGAGTGATGATTTTTTTTAAACATTATATTCACGTTTGCTCTAACCCCACACGGGTTAAATGTCTCATGAAAATTACGTCTATTCTCACTTTTCGCTCTTTGTATACGTAAAATATGAATATGTACATTTATATTACAAGAACGCTTGCAGTTCGAAATGAATCAATTAAAGGCTCAAGCATATCTATCTGAGCTTAAATTGAGTCTGTTCAGATGAATCAACAGTTCATGAAGAACTCGCTTCTGTGGGCATGTCTCAATCGTGCAATGCGCATGTCGGCTCTGGATGCACTCTTCACCCTCCCCTCCGATACACACTGGCTGTGGATTAATACTAGGGAGAGAGGGTATGGTAGTTGTTGTCACAGTAAGCGGCCCTCTATCCTGCACTAGTCAGATGTTCGATTTCATCCGAGCTCTTAGCATCTGCCGGGTTCGCTCAGAGGATGTGGCCGAGCTGGAAGACATCTGATGAAAAAAAAGAATAAGTTGAAAATCAAGCATAACAATTTCATGATATGTTAGGCTACGAATGTTAGGCTATGCAAGGTCTTCAAATAAACACATACACACAACCCACAATTCCTCCATTCGCTCTGATGAAGGGCTAATTCTCGAAATTTTATCTTCGAAACTCTTCACGGTGGCTAATTTACGTTATCAATTCAATTGATAATACTAAATTACCCTATGCAAGGTTTGACTGGTCTTCAGTCTTCCTCGTGGCGCTGGTGGCCATCACAGAAACCCGTGGGCGGAGGTGTGATGATAAAGTCCAGTGGAAAAGAGGAAAATGCCTTCTACCCTCCATGCTCCAGCGGGGTTTATCATTACCTATTAATCGTTTTTAAATCTCACCAAGCTAATATTTGGCAGTCTTCGTAAAAAATGAGTTTTGCATAATGATGTCACAAAACATTGGAACGAAAGCTACAGGGCAACGCGTTAGCGTGGCTGTGTTCATAACGAAAAAAAATTGTAATTTGTTACGCTCCGTGTTCATAAAATAGCTCCGTAACCCTCACCGAGGCTTGACCGTTGGTTCGTTTGCTTTACGGCTTGTGTAAGCGGTAAACTAACTGAATGTGTGGCTAACTGACTATTTTTACGGTACGAATGAATTCTTCGAAGTTTTAATCAGTGCTGTTAGTACTAACAAACAGAGAACCGTACAACAAATCGCTTTAACTGCTTCACGCTCTTTGATCTGAGGTAAGGTCAGTCGGCGCGAAGAGTCCCTAAGAATCTTGCACGTTCGGTTAGAGTTTTCTAGGTTAGAGCGATTTTGTAGAGTTGAATGGCTGACCTGGAAATCAAACACGATGTTTGAAGAGGATGAAAAACTACGAGGACGGAGCCAAACTAAGGACGATTGAGTTAAACAAGTTTAACGTAGGAGATAAACATAAATACAAAGTAGAAATCAAGCGCATGTTATTCAGTTGTAGCAAGACAAACGTATCGTGAGGAGGAGCTAAAAAAACTGAAGTGACTTCCCATGGAATAAGCGGGGTATTCAGTAAAAAGAGATTGTACTTTCTACAAGAAGTTTGAGAAAAACCCACCTTGGATGTGTGCGATTTTGTTGACTTCTTCTTTATTTTAGGCAGAAGCACCGGAGCCGAAGCACTGGAAAGAAAAAGACGGATAATGGTTCTTGACACAATACTATTTAGTGCTGGCTGTGACAAAATATCAGAGAGCTACTTTTGAAACTGCTGTGGTATATGTGGCCTAGAATGAAGTTCTAAGATCTCCTGGGTTGGTGGAAGTTTGAGCTGTAGGTCTGATGGTCACCCTGGGCCTTAATGGCCATCGTGGCCACCGTCGTTTCAGTTAAGAAACCGGTTTCGCTTTACATAAGTATCTTTGTCACTTTAAAACTGAACTTGGAATCACTGTTGGTATCTGAGCAAATACGCTCCTGCCCCTCCCCTAACCCAACGACTGTCAACTGATAACAGGTTAGGGTAAATGTTGGGTTAAAATGGTCTAAAACTTCATAAGTGCATCTGCGTTTATGAGAACATGTAACTGTATAGCAAAGTGCCACTTTCTATTAAGATCACCTTTGCACACCTAAAACCAAACTGCAGTTTTCAAGATTGTCTCTTAGGCCAACGAGGAAATTCATTGATGGAAATTCATTGATTGTCAGTTGTGAATTAACGATTAATTTACAGGAACATGGGACGAAATAGCTAAAATAGTTGTAGAGTGAACTAGAGAGATTAGAGTTTTGATGTAGAAATGAAAGAAAAAGATGAAGGCAAAAAGTGAAAGTTAATATATATTACCCTGATTCATTAGAGCTTTCAGAATTTTCTTTATTCTTACGTCTACAAGAAGGAGCTGACTTACATCGTGGAGTTGTCCGAAGTTTTCTATTTGATAAAGAGAGGAGAAAAGAGGACAACAAAAAGAAAAGACAGAGTTAGAGTACCAAAGATGGAAGGGTAAGAGAGGACGAAAAAGGAAAAACATCAGGACGGTCGTCTTTTTCCGGGTATCGGCCGGCAGAAAAAGAGGAAAGTAAAGAAAGAGAAGTCGAGATTAGTAATAAAGTATAGTAGAGGAAAAATCGCCAAACTAGAATGAGGATCCAAAATTTAAGGAGTACGAAAAGGTTCAGAAAGAAGAACAAAGTTTCGTTTGTCACTGTCACATTTTGCCATGCGGATACATCTCTTCTGAGGATAAGAGAAAAATGACAGACTTAAACTACAAAGAGATGTTTAGAAACAAATCCCTTTCCTGGGAACCCTGGATATGATCCTGTTCATGACTTTCCTCTGTAACAATCTGTCGATACAACGCGTGCAACTTAACCGTATTGAATCATGATAGTTCCTTTTCTTCACATTCAGCTCTTCAATAATCTGGAATGTGCGATCAGAATCTCACTCCTCGTCGCAAAGATGCGTACAGGTAATGTGAAATTAGTGATGAATTTTCAATGTCCCAAGAAATACCGGGAGAAAAAAAGAATACCTTTTGCCCTTAAATGATGTAACAGCTGATTTTCTCCGCGGAGAATTTTTCAAGATGGAAGCTGTGCTATTCCTAAAAAGGTGAAAAGCAAGAAATGGAAAAAGGGGAGAGAAATAATTGCATGGGAGAAAAGAACCGGACTAAGACTGAACTTTGAAGACTTTCACGCAACCAAATTTGGATATATTCATATGGGACATGTTTAGGAACATGAAAAATTGCTGACATAATACCTTTTGATAGTCTTAGTTGAAGAAGCAGAGGAAAGCCTACTAACAGTGAGGAAGGAAAAATAAAGTCAAAACAATCAGTGATGATCTCAATTCGAAACAGCGCGAGCAGTACAATCAACTAACAGAGCTTAAAGCGAGAAATGAATCCTTCTGATTACCAATGGATCTGTTGTAGCTTTTAAAGTAGGTGTGCGGACTACAGAGTAAATACATAGCAAATACGAACTTGTAAAAAATTTTAAAGTGTAATAAAGAAAGAAGCTTAACATTTCAAACAAACTCAAATATCTGAGCACGAAAACCAGGAAGTAGAGTGGCAAGAGAGCTTCTAGAAAAAAGCTTAAACAAGCTTAGAATGAGTTTCTGAGGAACAAGGATGAACAACAAAGGAAGTAGTGTAGGTATTGTACAGAGCACGGAGGAGAATAATCAGAACCCATCGTAGAAAAAGGACCAAAGTCAACATAAAAGAAACTGCGCCAATCCCAAAAAACCATGCAGCACCTTTCCAGCATGTACCTAATAGAAGAGTTTGAGTTGCTCCACTCCTTTATTCTCGCAGCAGGTGCTGAGAAGCGTCTGAGAGAAAGAAGAAACGTTCAAGAACATGTAGAACACTGAGAATGGACGGAGAGTGACATGATGTTTCAGATTGAGGGCAACCTATAAATTGACTTTAAATAAATGTTATCATCAGGAATATCAAAACAAACAAACAGCGATATGCAGTTTTTGTCAATCGACATTAAGTTGGAATTTAATTTTTTACACCGACCTTGATTTGATGAGTCCGTGGTCCAAACTGAGAGCTGGAGCGGAAGAGGACCTGTACGTTATACCTTGAGGGCAATTCCACTGTGAGGAAAAGGCGTCTCTCAATCAATTAATCGATAAAGCCTTAAATCTTGTGATCGAGCTATCAATCGATTACTCAATCAATAAATCAATCAGCCAGTCAGTTCTTCAGTCTATAAGTCACTTGATAAAACCATTCATTCGATGGATCCGATTCAATCAATTCAGTCAGTCGATCGGTCCGTCAGTCAGTCAGTCAGCAGGCCAGCTAACCGGTTACACAGCTGGTCAGTCAGTCAGTCAGTCAGTCAGTCAGTCAGTCAGTCAGTCAGTCAGTCAGTCAGTCAGTCGTCAGTCCGTCGGTCAATCAGTCAGCCGTCAGTCGGTCAGTCAATCAGTTAGTCGTCAATCAGTCAGTCAGTAATCCAAATAGAATTTCGAACTATTTTCAAAATCTTTAAAGGAATGATTACTTTCTTTGCGAAAACAAATAAATCAATTAATAAAATTAAGCCTCACTTGATGTGTTGGATCCGAGGTTGCCCCAATATGAAGTTTCTTTTCACCAAGTGCTTGGAGAACAGCGATTCCTGTGTAAGAAAAAAGACCAATTTAAATAAACATTTACAGTGCAGAATCGTAAGAAACATAACAAGAAAAAACTTGAGACCATAAGGGCAACAAAAAGACGCAGAGTTTTAAAGAGTGACACGGACTACACTTGTTCAGCTCACGTTTGTGGAACGCACGACTCCCGGTGTAGTGGTCTGGTCTTAAACTGGCCCCCATTTAAACCAGCTCTGTGCTGCACTGAGCCAGCCAGTCTAAATATCGCAAATACATACATAGACTGCAAATAACGTAGTTTACTTTTCCGAATATACATTACGGTGACCTAGCTTTTTCTACTGAATTTAAACTTACCCAGGACTGTGCTCCGCCCTTCTCTCATGTATTTTCTTGTCCATTCGTCCAACAAAATGTTGTAATATCTCTATAAGGAAATTGGCAGAAAAAAATTCGATCAAGGATGGAGGGAAGAGAAAGTTATTTTAAAAGAGAGCAAAATTGCTGGAGTCCGTCGCACCATTCGGGGGAAAAAAACAGTGATTGAAAGAAATGGTTGGCGCACCGCTCGGACCTCTGAGAGCGGCACACACTATAAGTAGTACCTACTACATAAATCCGCGCGGCGCGCTAAAATCTTCCTTTTTTTCTCTGATTTCTTTTGGTCGCGCGACGAACTTCGGCAACAAGCAGGGACTGCCCGTGGTTTAATGAGGCAGTAATAACTGTTTGTGCGTAAAATTATCCTCACCTGAGACTCAAAGAATCTTAAATACTTGTTGGACGACATGGATGGAAAAACTCTCTGAAAGCATCCTCTTCGACTATTCTGTGAGGGAAAATAAAAACGCTCGAGCTATGCTACATTACGGCATGTTTCACTTTCTCGAATGCATGGCAGTCTCTTATGAAGGATAAAATGAATTCACTTTTCTATTTCACACACACATAATAAGCAATAAACTTTGTAAATTTTGCTTTTCACTACGAAGAGAAATGGAAACAAAGATTTGTTCAAAAATTCGAATGTATAGTGTACCTCATCTTCTGTCTCCATAAGCATTCTAATGTCGTCTGGTGTCAAGATGTCAAGGATTGACTGTTTCGTGCGCTAAAAGACATGAATGAAAGAGAAGTGGACTGATTACAAGTTTGTATTATTAAAATTTCTTACCAATAAATTCAAAATTCGAGTAATCCAAAGTAAGTGACGAACGCAGCTAGGGATTGCACTGGATTAAACCGATGTTTCTTAAGCTCCAACAGCCTATGTGATTGTTTTAGAAAACTCGATACTCTCTTGAATAACGAGATGCTGATGTTCACTAACACAAATCCCAACTACTCGGTCCCTTTTGCCTTTCCGCGCTCGAAGCATTTTCCTTGATTTCACCGTAAATTGTCTTATTAGTTCATTGCGACATTTTCTTTTTTTTTTTAATTTCTTTTTTTTGACTGGCTGTGTGGTAACCTCCGTTTGGGTTTTTAACGCAATTTATCCTAATGCATCCTAGAAAAGCCAGTAAAAGGGTCAAGTGTCTGTTGTTCAATGATGCAGACTTTAAGCGCTCTCTGCGGAGTAATTTCGAGTTCTTGAAACATGTAGTGTAACTGTCAGCAAGATGAGACATAGTTTGAAGCTACACTGGTTTGCAGATTTAATGAATGTAACCGAAGAAGTTACAATTCATAGACCCAACGTTTCGACACTCCTGTCTAGTGCCTTCATCAGGGGTGATCTAAACGCTGCAACAAGAGGTCCTTTTATATGATCACTAATTGGCGGCCTTTTTTCTGACGAGGTGTAAATAGGCGTCAGGAAGCAGACCGCCATCGTCACGATTTAAAGGAGCGTGGGCGGAGTTAATGTGCCAAGCCTCCAAACAAAGGCGCTGGTGGTAACGCCGATTAGTAGTGATAATTTTAGAATTATCCCACCCAATTGTATGGTTGGTTAGGCAAGTATGCTCCGATAAAGCTGAATTTTCCTTTTTGCAAAGAAAAACCGCTTTTTGGTGCTCTTTTAACCGTGTACCAAACTGGCGTTTGGTCTGTCCGATGTATTCGTTATCACAGTCATTGCAAGGAATAGAATAAATGGCGTCGGTTCGTTGTTCTTTCGTGACAGGATCCTTAGGTTTGGCGAAAATATGCCCCAAGATATTTCAGCAAGATCAGCAAGATCAGCAAGATATTTCAATAATTAAGGCATTGTGAGATTTCTAGATGCAATCATTTAAAAGAAAGGAATTTGAAGGGAAGCGTTGTAAAATGCGTTCCTACCTCGTCTAGATGACGTTGAACATAAAACGCATGCTGAAACACAAGAAAAATAACGTCCAACACTTAAACAAATTAAGACGACACACAAAAGAACAGTTTGACTTGGTTCGAAGTCAATTCCTTGTTACATTGTCGCAAATAATGGAATGTATCTATAGCCAGTACTTTTTAACATCATTTGTACGTTCTAATAATCCGTAAGGCGGGCTCATAAGTAAAATGATTAAACTATATGTTGGGGTCAGTGAAGGAGAAGTATTAAGTCAGCAGCAATCTCCGATACAAAAGCACTCAATAGAGCATGTCTAACTATTTCACTTCTTGAAACATAAATCTAGACTATTACCATACTACAGAATTTTTTTACTTTAGTCGTTGTCTCCACTGGAGGTAATTGACCTAAATGTATTTGCTGTTTTTAGAAATTGTAATCGTTATGATTGATTGGTAACAGGACTTCCTGTCGTCCAATTCTGTCTGTAATCATACTCTTGATTGACAAATTGGACTCCCGCTTTGCGGTCGTCCAATTTTGTTAAACACCCGTATGATTACCGACCGAATTGGACTCCACTCGGTCCTATTACCATTATATATATGACGTTGTCACAGTAAATTAAGACTGGCAAACAACATAAAAACATGTTGTTCTAAATATCTGTAGGTATTTGCCATCCATAACATATATTCACCTTTCCTCTCTCATCTGAAGAAAGACCCGTCACAGCTTTATCTTGAACAAACTGGTTCATGTTACTAGTGCTGAAACCAAACAAGAATTTCACGTTCATAATACATTATACTCATATGTGCGCTGCACAATGCAACCATATTGAAAAATTACATGTTGGCGGAGTCACGTGCCTCACTATTCATCATTTGCAAATAGCTCGTAATTTCAATTTCTCTCTGATATTTCAAAAGTTAGACTGACCTTGAAGTTGAGGTTGTGATCAGGTTTTCTGGGATGCAAAACCCTGCCAGGTTTAACAGGTCTTTTATCATCTGTCCCTTGATGTTACGGTCCAGTTGAGAGGTGGAGTGAAGACTGGGGAGGAAGTTGACGAAGTTTACTCGATTAACGAACGCGCATTTTTCTGCGCATCTCAATACGCACCTAATTGTACATCTTACTGCGCATCCTATTGCACACCCTTTTACACAACTTGCTGCGCATCTTATTGCACTTCAGACAAAGAGTAAACAAAACGAATGCTCGTAAATGTCCCGCAATAAATCAATTAACACAAGATGTGCATTAAAAAACATTTTGAAAAATAAGTTAAAAATCATCCTCGTTTTCGATGAGAAAAATTATAAATGGCAGCCTTCTTGTCCCTTACTATGTTCCAATGGCTGGCGGACCATGGAAAAAAAATTTTTTTGCATGCGAAAACAATTATTTGAATGGGTTCACAAGAACACCATAGAACTACAATCCCTTAAGAATGAAAATTTTTGAGTTGGATACATATCCCTCGCGAGGTCAGTATTTCAATCTCTTGAGTATGTGAATTTCGGTTGAATACTGGTATCTCTCGCGTGGTCAATATTTCTGAACATGACAAATGCGTGAATTACCTTGGAGATATATTCACTTCTAGTAGCCACGGTTTAAGGGTCTCATCCAACATGACATCAAATCCAAAAAGCTCATGACAGCAAGATCTAGACAATGTTGTAGATGGTAGTAAAGGTATTACAGTTAGTAATACTGACTGAGTTAGATGTTCCAGCAGTAAAAAAAAACAGATTTTGTAACTTACCGTACGGACCATGAAAACGAGTTTAGTAAGATATTGACGAAGTACATTAAAAAAAATACGCGCTTCTGATTAGCTGAAAACGAGCGCATTCTCATGTAACACGAGTGCAAAGTTGTAGCACAAGTGCAAGTTACAAATGGCGCGCGCACGCTTTCAAATTTCGTTTGTCTCGACTTTCTGCAATGTTTTTTCAAGTATATTACTAACCAAGTAATTACATAATTTTTCTTTTTCATAACTTTTTCTTTTTGGTGTAATAAGCACTTGCAAATTTTTCAAAGATTACAAATAGCACTTGCCCTATGAGCTCATGCAATTCTGTCGTCTTTGAAAAAATTACTCGTGCTTATGAGCACCAAATTACACTCGAAATCATGTTAATACTTACACTTGTTACATCTCTGGGTTCAAATAGTGCGCGAAGATATCAATTCAAACAAAATTTTGAATTGAGGGGGGCATACAGCCATAAACAGCCCGGTAAATAGACCAATCATAGCGTACGTACTATAACTAAACTCTGTTCAAAATGCACAAATGTTGTTCAAGACCAACTGCAGTCTCTTACCTTTTTCTCACATTCTGTTTCACCATGGTGTTTACCGCTGAGTCAGAACTGAAACATTCACATCAAGAAGTTCAATTTCACTAAATTTTCTTGTGCATGTTAAGATTTAAAGAAACGGCGAAAATGGTGAAAATGTAGAAATAAGTAAAAATAGACCTTCAGATTCTTGGACAAGCACAGTGTAATGACAGGGTTCAAGTTTTCAGCAAAATGCGACAAAAAATGTATCTATAGTGATAATTTACATGCGTTCTTTATTATCTACAAAGTTTTCAAAGTTATCATCTCCGTAAGACATTTGCGGCTCAAAAAACGTTAAAACTGATCAGTAAACGTGTCGGTATCTTGTTTTTGCCGCTACGCCACCTTCGCAGGAACTCGTTCTATAATGCTGGCGGCTTCTGCCTTTTATGGCCAAACTAACGCAAGTTCAAACTAGCTGAGTTACTAAAGAAACTTCAACCTATGGACTGTTGTGCAGCTGTACTTGTCAAGATGGATTTTACTAACTTTCCAGTGAGTATTACTTTACAACAACAGCACTTTCTGTTACTTACGCTATGATGGCTTTGACAACCAAATCCTTAATTGTCTCCCAAACATGAACATGGTTGATGTTCATGCGTTTCATGTAACCCCAAAGAGCTTTCAAACTCCTACAAACAGAAGCGTCACGTTTAATTAGCAAAATGGAATGTTTATTTTTCAGCTTATCTATGAGAAAGGTTGCAATCAAATTAAATACAAATGTACTCCAAATTAAAATGTACCATAACTTGGAAGTACTGACAGAAAGAATAATTTTTTGACGACGGCGTCGGAATATCGTCTGTACTGAGCTTGCTCTACCCCAACACATTTCTTTGCAAAGCTAAACAAATTAATCGTTTACACTTTAAAATTTGTAACTACGTTCTCCACACTGAAGTCAATCACTGTTAGGGTTTAGGGGTTTAAGCTTATTACAGTAAGTACATGTACAAGTGAATGAACAACACTACTTTAACCTACCATTTGTGTCCCTGACAAACAGTTTCATCTGAATTCGCTTGGTAAGCTCCTTCATTCTTTTTATTGATGCTGTAATTTGTCAGATGCATGAACTTGTTGCTCAAACTTTTCATGGATGATGAGTACCTTGAAAACAAAATGGAGATGGGAATCTTAGGAGGTGTACAGTGTAGCTTTGGACAAATTAACCTTCACAACTACTTAACCATGCACACATCTATTTATTGTATGTCATACTTGAGTCTTTGAAAACTTACTTGCATGTTGCAAATCTCACAAGCCCATCTTCAAAGACATATATCCTAAGTGGATCGTATGAAGTGACGTAGACATAGATTCGAAGATCAAACTTGCTTCCATTGATGAGAAACGGTTTGGCAAGGTACCTAAAAATCACAACAATGATGATATTAATCAAATTGTTACAATTTCTTCAAATGTGATTGGTGCATTAGCTGCTTTATTCTACACTAAATATTCAGTACAGTTGTAATCGGATAATTGGCTGTAATCGGACACTTGCAATCTGACAGTTGAAGCAGCCAACCATACTTAGTCCTTTCAGTCGAATCCACCAATCACAGAATTGATCACAATAACCATAGCAAAAACCACTTATCCTAGGAAAATTGTGGAATTTCCAAAAGTTAAGGAATTTTCCATCTAAACATTTTCTCTCCTACACATATTTGTCCAAAATGTATTTGTTGTTTTCAGAAATTATAACTATTGGTAGCAGGACTTTGAGTCATCCGATTCTGTCTGTAACTATACATGTGAGTGACAAATCAGACTAGCGCTTTGCAGTCGTCCAATTTTGTAAATCACTCGTATGATTACAGACTGAATTGGATGACACAAAGTCCTATTACCATTATTAATGACTAGTCTTCTTAAGAACATGCTTAGTGCTCACTCAGCCATCAGAGCTTAACCAATTATAGTCTACAACATTTATTGTGCACTGTACAGCTAAGTTACAATTCAACAAGGATTAGTACCACTGCAGAAGAATTACAGCCTGTTAATGTTTGAATTTATTCTGGGGGTGTGCTTCATCTTTTTGGGGAAGTGGGTGGGAAGAAAGGCAGTCACAGTAGCCTTACTGCAGTGATGATTGTCACCCATGAGTAATGAAACTCTGGACTTGAAATCTCTAAAGGTTGTGGCATCTCTCTACCATGTATACACAATTAATGTACATGTACTAGAGCATTGCAATTGCTATTGTTGAGTATTATCCCTACGATACTGAGTAGTACATATAGACAAGTTATGTACTAGTTAAATAAACTCAGAGGGAAATATACAGCATACCTCTGAACAATAACAGGTCTCTTCCTTGGAATTTGATTCCACTTGTGAATGACACGGATTCCAATCCCTCTGGCTGAAGCAGGCTGTACATGAAAAAAACAGATTAACGCTTTAACTCTCAGAGGTGATTAACATGGAACTTCTCCCTATGGTACAAGCAGAAGTTGCTATCTTGATCTAACACTAAATTCTCATAACTGATATATGAGGAAATGTGTAGCAGCTAGAAAGGAGAATTAACAATCAGATCTTGGGAGTTAAAGGGTTAAAAAATCTAACGATACCATGCAAATCAAAGACTTAATTGCTAGTTATATAATTGATTAAGTGCAGTCTTGACATGTTAGTCACCCTTCATACCTCCAAAAGGGTCATAACATATGCACATAATCAAGGCTGTACTATGGATCGTCATGATAAAGATTAACTCAAGTTTGCACAGTGGTGAAATGCCTCAAATACAGTGGCAGTCACAAAAAAGGGGACCATTCAAACACAAAAAAACTTTTAACAGACAACAGTATAATGTTTTACTTGAAATTGTAGATAATTACTAGTGACTGGCTTACATGGAAAACATTGATACTACTCCAGAGAAGATGTTACACTTGTGTCATGAAACTGCACATAAACTATTTTAGATATCCAGGGTTTTTAATACATAATTATAACAAAGGCAATGAAATGCTTCTTACTGGCTTGAGAATCCATTTCTGTCGACTGCTGGCATCGTCCCAAGCCCTTTTCAGTAGTTTCATGTCATAAGGCAGAACATAAGTTTGTGGAACAAAACCATAATCCTGTAGAAATGACAACAAAGGTGCCAGTTAGTAATGAGGGATGTTCTAAACAATCATTATGGATACAAGCTTAAGCCAAATGAGCTCTATTCCTTGACTTCAGCTGAACACCTGGTATCAGTATGTTCTGCATTATAATCTGCTCCACACAATACAATTTGACTTAAACTGGGCACATCTCCATTACAGAGGTTGGAAAAGGGGTGTCAGAACTCCAACAATGATATGTTGTTTTTCACTGCTAGGTTAACTTAAAATTTGCATCTCCCTTGTGAACTGGAGTTGAAACAAAATCCCCAAATTGCAAAAAAAAAAATTAATAAATAAAATAAAATCTCAAAAATGCAACCATCCTTGAATTCAGAATCCCAGATTTTTCAGTGCAGATTTTACTAGTCTAAGAATGGCTTCCCTCCCAGATGGTCTAGGAGAGTTCGATCAAGCTGGAAATCACACAAATCAGTTCACCCTTCAACTTCCATGAGTGACTAAGACGGAATTTTACTTATGATATCAATATAATATCAACCAGATATTAAGTGATGCTTGACAATAAAGAATATAAATTCTCTGAACTAACATTATAAGAATTGTATGGTTGACAGTAAGGAGAATGACAAATTTGATGTGGGAGTTGAAGGGTTAAGCATACAGATTTTCACATTCTGTTAGAACCCAGCTTCTTTATAAAATAATGATTTAAAGTACCCAATGTAAATAGTTTCTGATGAACATACTTTTTTTCCGTGATGCACCATCATCCGGGAGAGATTTCTCCACAATCTGTCTTTTCTCCCAATTTGAAATGTACCAGGAAAGTGGTTAACCTGGAAAAAAAATTGAAAGGTAAAAACTTGGCATGACCATGCAGCAATAGTACCAGCTAGTAAAATTTTTTGCATGCTTTCTGAGTGATGAGCTTTCAAGCTTATCCTTGCATCTTTAAACTTTAATGAGGTCAAACTATTTTTCAGGCACTGAAGCTTGGGTAAATTAACCCTGAGAAGAACAGAAAGCATTCTTATTCAACCTAAGAACATATGTTAGTTATACTAACATAATTATCACTTATTTATAATGTACATGCATAAAGTAGCAAGGCTACACAACAGTACATGTAGCTGCAGGGTTCGGTTGTAACTAACCAAAGGTTACCCAACAATTTTTCATTAAGCTTTGTAGTTTTGCACACCATTATAATTGTTTACATTTTTTCCCTTCAGTTTCATCTTACAGTCTGAGGTAAAACCCCTCAAAATGTAATCCCTAATATATATATATACAAGTACACTTCAAGAGAAACCAAGGAAAAGTCAAACTTTCCATCCTGGTTTAAAACTTACTGCCTTTGGGACAACAAACCCTCTATACTGTGACCCACAATTAACAATTTACATAATTTAGGCATAGTTACTACAGATTGGTCAGTTAGATTCATAGAGTCATACAAAACTTTAAGCCTATAAGTATTTTTATTTCAGATTCAAAAAAGGAGAAAAAAAAATTGTGTAACTGTTAATACTTAAAACACATAAGAACAAAGATGACTTCTTACCTTTTGATATTCTCTGACAGTTTTAAAACAGTTTGCTTTCATGTGTTTGCCCCAGTATCCTAGCCAGTCATTCCCTGCTTAACAGTAGACATTAATCAAAATATTAATTTAATGAATATTTTTCTTAAACACCTTTCTCAGGCATCTTCAGTGAGATGTGCACAATTGTACAACTAATTCTTACAGAAAAACCTGACTACAATATAAATTTTAAGAAACTAAAAGGCTGAGACTGGGCTATCATATCCAGTCTGTAGGAGTCAGAAGATTTAATACAGTCCTTCCTTCCTTTCTTTCTATGGAAACCAAGAGATGTGTACCTTTTATATTGGGAGCTTCTACAAAGCTCTAATACAAAACATTAGCATACAGTCTTCCTCACCTTCCCTATAAGTATATAAGCAAGTTTATGCAGCCATGTAATTAAAACTACTTGTAGTTTTTCAGGACAATGGGGTAAATGAAAAGATTTGAAAATCTCTTTCAAGCTTGTTCTCTGATGCTAACTACAGTGTACATAAAGACATTCAGCACATAATCCAAACCAGTTTTTCCACACATTGAGACAAAAATAGGGAGATTAATTATTTTACATGTTTGCTTTCTGATGTACAGTAACGACATGTCATGTACGCAATTGTATACACATATTAATCTAAACTACTTTACAGCACTTAAAACAGTCAAGCAAGGAAACTACTTGTATGACTGAAATCAGTAATAGAATAACAACTTACTCTTAGTTGGTTTAAAGCCAGCTCTTGCAATACACTGCTTGATAACATTTGGTGTTATAGAACTCATCTTCCACCGGAGGAGTTTTCGCAGTTCAGGTGAAAGTTGACCCACTACAAAAGATCATAGAGATACACTGTACATAAGTTACCATAGCAAATATATTCAGTATACAGGTACAGTACTGTACATTAAATGCTTAGAGAAAAAACTAAAAGTACTTATTTTGCTTTAGTTTAAACGATATTTTGCTCCCAGTTTGTGTTTCATGATTTTAGTACTCAACACTGTACATGACTGCATGCAGCTGAACTGGACTTACCTATAACAAGACAACATTCAATATCATAACACTAAAAGGCTGGAAAAACTTTTTTATACTGCATGTTAATAATGATTCAGTGCCTAGTCTACAAGGTCATTTAATGATTGCATGTTGATTTGAATCCCACTAATCTAAGTTGATTGTTTATACATTAAATATATGATTGAGAAAATCATATAATTATACAATGAAGACCATTAATTAAGAATGTACTTGTACTAAGTTTAAAATTTACTTTGGATAAAATTACTAAAATATATCACAATAAAATCATGCATGTGCTGTGGGAATATTATTCTGAACTGCAATTCCAAGTGATAAACTTCAACAAATTTTTATACTTAATTGACCCTTGCCCCTAAGAGTGACCAGCATCTAATTTCTCCCTATAATATCAGCCCTGAATCACACATTAAGGTCATGAGAATAAAGGAAGTGATCACTAACTTAAGAAACTATTGATTGTTAAACAAATTCTCCTTGCCAGCACCTTGAGAAATTTGGAGAGAAGAGCATGGAGAAAATAGATACTGAGGTTAGGGTGTAAAGGTTTAAAGTTTATGACGCTGAGAAAACAATACCTCCTTGAAGTGTAAAATACACAGTTTTATATTCAGTTTACCTTTTTCTCCCTCCACAGAAAAGTAGATGGTTGGAGATATATGAGGAAATAGGCTGGGTACTAGAGGAGGAATTTTCTCTTGTTTTTCATCGTCACCTGTTGATGCCCATGCATTTGTTTTTTTGGATGATGCAGAACTTGGGTTTGATGATCCTACTGTACCAGACCATCTGCGAGTACCTAACATCATTGGTCTTGCACTTGATGCTCTACTTTTGGCAGTAGAAACACGAGAGGAAGCAGCTGTGCTAATCAGTGACTGAGAACCATCATCATCATCACCATCAGAAAAGCCTGCTGTAATATAAAAGCAACATTTTAACATTATAGCATATTTATCTCCCTTACATTGTGCAATAGCCAACAGTTGATATTGTGTTAAGACAGGCATTAGTAAAAATTGAGTTGTGTTCATCAAGTCAAATGCACTTTAACAAGAATACTCTTGGGAAGTAACTTAAAAATTGAGTTGTGTTCATCAAGTCAAATGCACTTTAACAAGAATACTCTTGGGAAGAAACTTAAAAGAAAAATCTTGACCAGTCCTTTGAATTGTTTATTTGTCTTTGTTTCTTTGTTCCATTCATTTAAACTTTAGAGATGAATATGTCACATATACGACTGTGTCATGGGGCAAGAGTACCAAGATTGAATGCAACTGCTGTAAAATATTCAAATGTCTGCCTGCCTCAACAACAACAACAAAAGCAGGTGACTGAGTTGAAATTAGTTTTTTTTTTCCAAACTGATCACTATAGTTATTGCAAAGTGCATTATTAAAGCTTGGAGTTTGCCAATTTCAACATGAGTATTAGTTATTACCTTCATCAAGGTCATCGCATTCATAGAAATCATTGTCATAGTTGTCCTCAACAGACTCCTCATCATCATCATCATCATTCTCATCCATGTCGCCATCTTCTTCTTCTGCATCTTCATCTTCTTCAGCAATATCAGAGATACATCCATCGCCCGGCATACGCTCCCATGACGGACACCTTGACTTCTCGTAAAATTCCTCATTCTCTAGTGATTCTCCATCTCCGCTAACCCTGCTTTCGTCAACAACACTGTCTTTTTTTCTTACGTCGTAAAACTTTCTCACCATATAATTCTTTCCACGAGGCTCTGTAGGAGGCGCTGGCTTAATGTTCTGATCATCAGTTCTCCTGCTGTTCTGAAAGCCGACCGACTTTCGGTTTTGAGGGGGATGCGGCATGAACTTGAACGATTTCTGTGGGCTAATAGGCTGCGATTTGAGAACAGGCGGCGTCGCTTTTGCTCTGGATAACTTGCTCAAATGATTAGTAATCTGAATCCCGTTGAGCTTCGAAGATAAAGCTTTATCAAGCTGTACCTTGGAATTCATGACTTCGTCCTCAAAAGCACCCCTCAGTAAAACGTAAAAACATGAACAATAGATGTGACGCCTTCGTGTTGATACGCTTTCACTTCCAACAACGTGCAAAGTAAATAACTTTTGTGGCTCGAAGTTTTAGCGTGATCAATACATTTTTACGGAGTTTAAATACACGTTTCGAGGCTATAATTGTTCTAAAGAATTATCGTAGCAAAACAACTTTCCGACGGTGAAATACGAAATATTTCTCTCCTCTGACTTGATTGCTGACAGTTCGAAAGACTCACGTTTCTCAGTGCATTGTCTAACAAATGAGGGTTACTTTAACTGGAGAGGCTAACAAACATTTCTTACCGTTGCCAATGATTTGAAGCACAACAAAAAGAAGCTGTAGTAAAAATTGTTTTTGTAAAGAAATAAAAATTAAAGCTGGTACCACCAGGTGTACAGTGTAGATGCTGAAAAACAGATACTTGGATTTGAAGGTCGATTCGAAATGTTTCGCCTTGTATCTTAATTTTCGTGATAAATCGACTTCCTAGAGACCTGAATATCCTCTGATTAGCTCTTGACGACTTCGAGATCCAAAGCAGAGTTAGACTTCGAAATCTGACGTCTTCACACTCTCAAATAAAGCAGTCAAAACCAATACAATCCTTTACTTACTGGTTTGAATAGCTGAAGAATTCTTCAATGTCATTAATTTGACGTGATAATTCTTTCGTCAAATAATTCCCTGATTAGCTCACCAATCGAGCGTTAAAGCCACAAACTTCTTCTACAGAATCCAATCTCTACGATGGACTCTACAAATCTGTTGATTTTGTCCTTACCAGTTGTTGTTTACCCTTCGAATTCACTCCGATGATCAACTTTAGACGATGAAAAGTTACAAACGGTATGATCGATAATGGACCAAGGAAAAGTCGTTGATCGTTCAAAACAAAACGCTGTACCTCGTAAAAAGCTTTCAGATTCGCAATTACAGTCTTTCAGATCAAAGGAACAAAGTCAAAAGCCAAGTTTCGCAGCTCACATAAATTTCGAAACTCACTCTATTTCTGCGCCGGGTAAACTGGGCAAACTTTGTTGATAACCGTGGCAACGAATCGACCAATCACAGCGACGTGCTTCGCAAAGCACAATGCCCCTTACAGCGTCAGGGCACTCATCCGGCTTAAATGATATAATATAATTGTGTTTTAGCAGTATTCAGACGGAAGATTAGCTAACAGACAATATAAAAAATAAAACTAAATCCCTCCATATCCAAATTAGACTTCGGCTGTTCAACAAAGAGTTATTTTACAATTTTAAAGAGATCATATTTTGAGACTTTAATAACATACAAGGAAGTACTGACGGGTGTTTAATGTTTTCTCCTAAAATATTGATGATATTTTATCAATATGAGGAGAGGATATCGCGGAAGTTGTACTCTGATTGGCCACTCAAACTTAGAATATTCTTTGTTTCTCCAATTCTAGCAACGCCGAAAATATTGTAATCGTTGCAGGAAAAAATCATTTTTCTTTTGCCATAATACATCACTGTTTTAGTACATCCTAAAACAGAAACTCACCTCAGTGTCAGCGCCACTTCGGGGCACCACAAGCCACCTCCACAATATTCGGTGAACAGTCGTTAAAAATATTGATAAAAATGGAATGAAATAGCGTAAGTTTTTTATTATTATTATTATTATTATTATTATTATTATTATTATTATTGAGTGGGGAGGGGAGTGTTATTTTTTAAGTGAAGATCGTCACAAAAATTTTGTCTGGAAGGCAGTTTGATGAGGTCAAAATTCGAGTTAAACCCACACGACAAAGTCAAAAAAAATTTACTCCAGGTTAATGCTGTGATAAGTTACTACTTTCAATCTTGACATCTTCCAGTGTAATGAACAGTTTCGAAGGTAAGTGTTTCCACATTCTACTCCAAGAACCACACTTGGTTTTAATCTACACCAAATCAGGGGCGCGGCTAGCTGCGCAGCATGTGGCCTCATGTGTAGCCAGCAGAAGAGGCGTAATTTTGGCGAGCGAGTGCTCAGTAATTTCATAACGAATACTATGGCCGCCATTTTTTATTTTAATGGCAGCGGAAGGCTGGGGAGAGAAATAAATTTGTACCAAGGGGGCGGTCGACGGTCAAAAATAAGGAGAGGGGTGGGTGTGTGGGAGTGGTTATTTATTTATTTTTTTCCCTTCCCCCGCCCCCTACCCCCACCGTCCACTCTAACTGCAAATCAAACATGGTCGATCAAATAAACGATCGCGACCTTTTAACGTTAGCTCGCACTAACAAGACGCCTGATTGCCCAAATTTTCAAACACCCAGGAGAGTTACAATTCGATGTAAAAATATGAAACCTATCCAAATGATAAAACACGATGAATGATGATTTTAGATATATGAAATTCATGTATTTGCACTGCGGTGAAAAAACGAAATTAAGAGATCCTCGCAGCTAGGAACACTATTTTCAGCTACTCGTTTCAGTAGTGTTCTCAGCTGCGAGGATCTCTTAATTTCGTCAAAACACGATGAATTGCTTTTTTTCATGGCGAATCAAAAGGGAAACAGAGTAAAAAGATAGACTTTCCATGATAGAATGAAGCTAACACTTGATTCTTTTTACAGCTAGGTTTATTTATAACAATTAATTTTACAAATCACAGTGAAATGTGAGAGATGGGGAAAACAAATCATACAACTCAAAACTTTACAATTTTCCAAATTTTATATCGCAGAAATTTGAAAGGGAAAAAATGAAGCGATTACGTTGCTCTTTTCCAAGGTAAAGCTATGCAGTGACGTTAAACTTAATGAGTCCCAGTCTCTTTACGTTTGGTTACTAATCAGCGCTGATATGAATCGTAGGAGGAAAGTGACACATGCGGCCTGAAAACCACTTGACATAACCAACAGCGTTTGAATCACTGTTAATACAGATGGTGGAAAAAGGCTGAATATTGAAAAATGATGATAACAAAATAAAGTGAACGAAAGAAAGAAAGAAAGAAAAGAAAAAAAGGAAACAATGAAGGAGAAAAAAAAGAAGAAAATAAAAAAACATAAATTAAAACCGAATTACAAAATACCTAAAATACCCTAGTTAAAATCTAAAATTCATAAAAATACCTAAAAAAACTAAAAACCTACCGACTTAAAAACAAAATGAAAAGGCTATAAAAAAATAGGAGAAAAAGAAGAGAGAACTGAAAAGACAGAAAAAAGAAAAAGAGTGCAGTGCCAAAGGCAAAATGTTCAGTTACGTGCAGTGACTCTGTGACCGCATACGTCACCTCCATTACAAATGATTCTGAATCAACGTATCTGATTGGACGAAACATAACCATTAGATTGAAATTAACACGCAAAACATGACGTCGCCTTAGATTTTGCTAGCTTCCCCTTTGCAAAACACAGCGTAATCGAAAAAAACCATAAAAATGTGATGATGAAAATATGTCTAGTCAGGTCTGCTCTTTTAACCTTAACTCTGAACTTAAGATATTACAATACAAAAGAAGTATTTACGTAATCATGAAATAATTACGAGTAATAAAAAAAGAGAAAAAAAATGAATAAACATTACTCATGATAAAAAAACGAAAATATTTACAACAGTACAATCAAATGAATTCATAATAGTTATGTACATGACTAATGTTTGACATGCGAAATATTCTCGCTATTCACAGATAATATCTGAATAATTCTCTTGGGTTAAGAACTTTGCATTGAAAAATGAAACTGCCGGCTTAACTAAAGTGATTGGCAGAATTTAGAGATTTACAAAGGATTTCAAGTCATATATGAACATATTACAACACAACCCGAGCCAGAAATAAGGAAATTCTTGTAAAATCAAAACTGCAAAAACAGGAAAACAAAAAGCAGAATTAGCCATTGTTACCGTAATGAATAAGTATAATCAAAATGATCTGTGGCAAACTCGTGGCAAAATACAGAGTCAGATTATGTGAAGAGAACCAGATGTGTTTAAATTCAAGTTAATTGCACGTTTCTTACTTTTGATAAAGTTTGCCATTCAGGCCATGTTGGCCAACTTGAGGATAAGATCCAAGACATTCTTCACCTGAGCTCTGTGCTCTTTTGTCTTCTTCCAACCTGCAAAAAACGTGAAAAACATCACTCACCACATGATGGAAGACAGGTCAAAGATTGCGAAAACACATTTGCTTGGGATACGTTACGAAATAGAACGATTACAAACAGGGAATAGCTTTAAAAAAAAATAACTGAGTCTCACTTTTGACTTCAACTAGGCATTTCAGGTCCTCACGTAAGAACTTCAAACACTCCTTCGGGTTTTCTTGTTTGGAACTAAATACAAAACGGACGAAAAATAAGGCACATTAAACGTAGTAAACTTTCAAGTAGAAAATACAGTGTGAATCATCAACGGCTCCTGTGAACGCGATGGGCTCCTGTCAACGCTCAGTGATAATGTAAATACATTGACGGAAAAATTGCTTGGAATTTGATATCACATATACCAGAGCTAACAAATTCATTTTGATAAAGGAACATTTGATCGTGTGCCTCACGATCTCAGTAAGAGTCAGGCGAATCAATCGTGTTTGTTGCTGAGCTTTAGTTACCATCCCATAGCTGGGCTTGTTCACTTGTTCTAAACTGGTGCGCATGTTTTTAAAACAGCTTTGTAGCGTAAACAAGTACTTACAGAACAATAAGGTCTTTTTTCCTTTTGTTAAGTTCAGAACGGAACTTGTTGAGCGTCAACCAGTCAAGCGATAAGCTTTCAAACTCGGCCTCACAATCTACAAGCGGTAAAGAAGGCTGTATTGAATTTGTGTCCAATTAGTTACCCTTGCATCACCCGCCATATGCTGCAGAGGTATGACCGGATGATTACCTCTTCCGAGATCGGTATGACCGGAAGATTACCTCTTCTTAGATCGAGGCAAAACTTCTCTTGGAGCGTAGTGCGATCGAAGAAAGCTAAGGCCAGTACACTAGTTTCAGAGATTTAAAGAGATGCGGTGAGAGGAGAGTCAGTCTTCCATTTGGCGAGGGGGAACATTTGAAAGGAGGTCAGGGATTTCAGTGAGTCGCCCTCGAAAATGACTTTTATGCAAAAAAATGGTCGATTTTTCTGTATTTTCATCCGTAGAAACCCCACCCTGATGTTCCTCATCCACATTACGGGTGTAAACTGTGGAATTGTGGGCCGAATTGTAGCCAGGGCAAATTTAAGTTTGCCGCTTTCATTAAATTATTGTTAGTATCGATGTCTTGCACGATGTCAGCAAATACGTTCGTTCCCTATAATGCCCCAAGCAAAGAAAAAGACACGAGAAAACTAACCTTTAGTGTCCATTGCCTCTTTCATCTCTGATTGCAATTTAACCATCACCTTCTGCAGAGAGAGCAACTCGCTTTCGACAACCTGAAGTTCTGCATCCAGGTAAATGGCCAACTCTGGGCAATGATTCCTTGAATTGGAGTCTAAAAATAATTTTATAAAATATACGCGCTCAAATATTCAAAAGAGAAGGCGAATATAAACACAGTCCAATGAAGTTGATACTGAACCAGTTGAATCCCTTCAATTTATTCATGGAGTGGCATTGCATCTGATGCAATTAGCAGATGCATCTTCAGATACATTACCACTTTACGAATCAAAGTACTGGCAACAATCAAGAATCATTTTGAAGTTTACTTACGCGCAGATTTAAATGTTTCTAATGTCTCTTTTTTACGGTTCGGTAGATGAAGATGCACTACTTTATAGTGCTTTTCCCTCTATAGGGTTTATTGTGTAGCATTCTTACAGCAAAAAGGAACTGGATTTCCGATCCCCTCTTCGTTTCAGTATTTGTCGTGCATGAGCAGATACATAAAACTTACCAGATCCGTCTCCACCCTGGTACTCTTCCATATCATTAGCTTGCTCAGAGGGTTCTGCCTGCTTGAGGATCCTTCGACCGCCAACATCTGTAAAGTCTTTGGCAGTCGAAGCATCAAGGTTTGTTGATCCGACACTTGCAGAGCTATTATCCTTGTTTGTGGAAGGGACATCGTCAGGAGAGATCTTCTTATCAGATGGGAATGACTGGGCCTTTGAGTCACCAGAATCTGTTCTCCCACCCTGTTCTTCGTTTTCATTGTTGGTTGCCAGACCTTGCTGTGTACTCTTTGCTTTCACCTCTTCTACTGTGGCAGTGTTCACCACAAACTGAATATCTTCCAATGAAGAAACAGACCATATGTCAGAAGTTTCGTTCCACTCCGAACACGAAGAGCTCCTCCCCTCATCGGAATCACTCAATGGATTGTGTTTAATTGAGTGTTCTTCACTTTTAGATGCTTTTCGTTTTCTTCTACGCCTTTGACGATGAGTGTGGGAGGGCTTCTCGCTCATCTCTTCAGCATCACTGGATGGATTGTCTTTCATTGGGTATTCTTCACTTTTAGATTCTTTCCGTTTTCTTCTAAGCCTTTGGCGACGAGCACTGGAGACCCTTTCCCTCATCTCATTAGTTTCAGTAAATGGATTTTTATCCATTGGATATTCTTCACTTTTAGAATTCTTTGGTCTTCTTCTGTGCCTTTGGCGACTAGGTCTAGAGGCCTTCTTGCTGTTCTGTGACGGGTAGTCATTATCGGTGGCATTGCTGAAATTTGCAAACGGGTTCAGATCCTTTGGGTATTTGCAAATCTCGTTTGCCTTCTTCTTAATAATGCTCGGTCCTTTGGCACCCTTTTTTCCAGGCTGCTTCATAGTCGGTGGAGGGGGGCGAGGTGGAGCCGCCTTACGAAGACGTGGTTGACGCGGTGGAGGGGGAGCTGGGCGCACCGGAATAGGACGAGACGGAACAGATTGGGATGGACTGGTATGAGAAACGGAAGGCCTTTCAGAAGTAGGCGGAGGTGGAGCTTTCTTGTTGACCTTTGTTGGTCCTGATCTTGTTTTGTTCCTTCGACACGAAGCCTTCTTAGGACTATCACCCTTAGTGTCAGCACCAACTTTCCCTTGCCTCTTTTTCTCATGGTCACCAACCACGTCTGACAATGGAGCACGTGGAGCAGCAGAGGCCGTTGTGGTAGCCCCCTTGGAACAGGCAATATTACTAGTAACATTGCCATTGCGGTTTTCCTTCCGGAAGCTTTTTAAGGATCCTGGACGCGACAATTTTCTGCTTTCTTCCTTCGTGCTGTCTTCCTTGTCTGTGAGACTGTAGGATAATTACGAAGGTAAAGTGAACTCATGTAATTTAAGGAAGTACCCTAACGACTCTAAGAGTAAGAAAGTAGAAATTAACTCAGTTTTTATGAACTTGCCTTAATTCCTTAAAAGGTGATAAAACTTCTTGTTCATTTTTCTTGTTAATTTTTGTTTTATTCTCGTTGTCTTTACTCCAGTCAATTTCATTTTCCGAATCTCACCAATATTTCTAAGGGCTATCCTATGTCCTCGATTTCCAAAAACACTTCATCGGCTTCTTAAAACTGAGATTCAGCGCGCCTCAACTGGACAAAAGAATCGCTGGTTAAGTTGAAAAATCCATTGGTACGTCATTTAGTTTTCGTCCCAGACTTAAAAACAAACTGTTCGATATTTTCTTGCCTGTTTTGCAACTTAACTGATGTATTCTTTCACTACCTCAAAAGTGCAGAGAGCAAAAACTTTCTCCTAAATCTATTACACCCATGCTTATCGGTAAACCTTTCCGATGACCTTTTTTCTCCTTTTTCTCCACTTACCATTTGTCTTCGACACATTCCAGAGTCGCAGAAGGAACCGAAGCTCTGAAGTACAATTCTCGATGGTTTTTACTTTGACCTTTCTTCTGCATTTTCTTCAAAAAACTCATGATTGCTTCCTTGTGGTCAAAACGATCATACACGTTTCAGAAGAATGAAAATCTCCTATTTATCCATTGTGATGTCATGTAGCCATGACGTCAACATATCATTCTCATTTTCAATGTGCTGCGTCACTATAAATATTTTATCGATATTTTATAAAAAAGAAAGTTATTACATTCTTTGAAAGAAATGATAGCTAGACGTGATACTGTAGGTAGCTTTCGCCGTAGAGAAAAAGCTGTGGTTGTTCTAAACTGATGTGCGCGCGCAAACCCCGTTAAGTTATGCGCGATGAAGATACGTACAACAAATTCTACATACTGAAAGAGGATCGCCTCAAAATCCTGAGACGTGTCGAAAATAGGTAAAATATTTGTAGTTCACTAATTGGGTACATTGGAATGAATATAGATTAAAAGTCTTGTTGTCTGCTTGATTTTCCTCTTAAAACCAGAAATACACTTGACAGGGGAGTGAATCCAGTTAGTAAGGCACGAAGACAACACATAGATGCGGTTTTTTCTACTACTTTTTTTAGTTAAAAAAATCTTCCCTCTAAAACCTCTACGTCTTTTTAACTGCTTTTTCATTCTTTGTAACGAGGGAGCTGTAAGCTTATAACTCAGTGCCAAATTAGCCATAGACCAGGCCAGAAGAGTGGGTTGTGTCGTCTTGTTTTGGAGCGACCGATGGAAACTTCATAGAGGAATACAGCATCACGCCGTTGTGATGATGTATACGTTTATTGAAAAATTATCGGTATTTAGTGAGTTTCCTATATATCACCTGACTTGAACAAAAAAAGTTAGAATTCAGCCAAACACACAAGTTACCTAGTGCAGAAGCTTTCACATGTAAGCCATCGGATTAAAGGTTACGTTTGGCCTTTTCAGAGACTCTTCACTTTGGGTTTTGGTGAATCAGGAAATATAAAGAGCTAAATCAAGTTTTAAGTGAGTAACTGTAGGAGGCCTTGAGGAAGTCACCTCGCTTTACTCTTCGAGAAATGCTTGGCTTTTACGTTAAACTTACATGAGTGAATCAGCTATATGGCATGATTTTTGACAGTTTAATTTGTTGTAGGAATCTGCAGCGGGTCCAGAACAGCAGACTAAATTAAATTCTATAAGATCTCCGGACAGAAAACTGAAAGTAGTAAGTAATGAAGACAGCAGCTGTCTTGTCTGGTGATGGTCTTTATTCTTGTGGTTTTTCATCTGCGAATGTATTCGTTGCAGTATTTCTCAGTCAGATCCTCGACCATCACTTGCATATAGTTTTTTTTTTTTTTACTGCTTTTGCTGTTTTTGTTTTTTTTTTGCAGATAGAAATACGGATGGAAATAAAAAGCGCATTACCAAAAGAGCTCCAGGAAAAGTTCATGACGACAGACAGTGCTGTTTTACAAACAAAGAAACTCAATTCCGGAGAACATTACGCTGATCTTGACACCTCTTGAGTCAACTTTGTTTCTGGTATCATCAAATGTAATATATGTACGTAAAATATATTAAAGACTTATTTGATAAAGAAAAATAAAAAGGAAAGAAGTAATACAGCATTATGTCCAAACATTGTTTACACCGACGTGCGTTCCTCTTTGTTGGGCGGAGCCTGCCTTCAGAAAATGCGCTAGAAATGAAGGGAAGGTACGAGCTCTGTGGGCAAGAACTGAAAATCAAGAACTATATCGGGCTCGCATAGGTTCACACAATAAACTGAGGCTACGTTCACACGGCACCGGACGAATTTTCGACTGGACACTCTGTACACATCGAACCGTGTGAAAGTTTCGTTCTGTTCGGATGGGACTGATAACAGGATTAATTTTGTGAAATTTGTGAGTGTTTTATCGTCTTATCATGCACAAAACGCTTCTTAACCCAGAGCAAAATGGCGTCCAGTGTTTTTGCTGCTTCGACGTCTTCGATTTAGTACGTGCGTGGTAAGTCCGGCATGGCTTACACATTTGCGAGATAATGTTATGCAATAAAGCTGTAATATTACCGAGCACCGCAATCAATAAACCAGCACGTTCCATCTTCGTATATTATTTAACCTAGTTACCACGCATCCATGCCGCCACGCCTTCGCCGTACAAAAATTTCGACGTTTACAGTGTTCACACCGTGGCGTTCAAATTATTGACTGCACCGGCTAAAAATTCGTCTTCGATTTTGGTGTTCAAATTTTGAACGCTTGAGCGTCCAAAGTTTCGTACGTTTGGCGTGGTTCCATGTGAACGAAACGCACGAAGTTTCCATTGGTCGAAAATTTGAGAAACAGTTTAAAAGTTTAAAAAGAGGATCCTCCTAAGTTTCGTTAAATAACCCTTGTCTTGTTGGAAAAAAAAAAAAAAGAGATCGTAACGCTTGTAGCAGTACCGCCATTTTTATTTCAAGTTGATGGAGTCTGTTGATAGTGTTGCATGGAGATCATCACGTGACTTGTTATCCCCTCACAAGATATTGCTGCGCTCTTTTATCCTTTCCCACGGTATCAACGAACGTTTTTCATTCAATTAATTTGTTGTTGTTTTCTTTTTCACATTATCATGTTCCCAAACAACAGCGTAGACGTAGCTCAATCTTTTTGCGTATAAACCTCACACAATCCTAAATTTTCATTTATTTCCTCGAAATATAATTTTACAAAATTTTCACTTAATCATATAAAGGGGGAAAGTGTGAGTAAAGCAAATTAATTAGCTTCATTGACTACATGTTTATTTCTTCAGTACTTCTATACATGTTTATTTCAAATGTCTGGGTCAATAAGACTTGGTAAACCAAATTTTGCCATGAAAATTTTCGTTAAAGGTAATCACGATTGCCTTTTTGTCCAAACCTTTCTGAGGTTGGTTGGGGTGTAATAGCATGCGAGTGGGTAGACAAACCTATGGCTGTACAAACCTTGCTGAGGTTGGTTGGGGTGTAAAAGCGTGCGAGTGGGGAGACAAATCTATGGCTGTACAAACCTTCAACACTGCGTGAAAAAAATATTGACGCGTCTCTTTCCAAAGCACATAAGATAATTTTTAACTTAAGTCGACCTACGTTCATTTTGAACATTAGTATTTATGTACCTGCGTAAACAAATTCATTCTTGACTCTTCGCAGTTTCTTTATTTGCGCCTGGCTCAATGAAATTATATTGAAAGTTTTCTTGGAGGGAGTTGAAGGAGGCCGATTTAATGTCTCTGAGTCTTCTAGTCCCTCAAGGTTTTTTCACCCATTTAATCAATGGCTCAAAACTCAACAGCCACGCTTATGCGTTTTTATTTATTGCACATGTTAACTGATATGAGAAGAGTGGTGTAATATTAACCCTTTGACTCCCAAGATCTGTAATTCTCCTTACTATCTGCCATACAATTCTTATGTTGTCAATTTGGAGAATTTGGTATTGGATCAATTCATGATCCCTTAACTGATATTTTACTTTGTTCTCATCACTTCTATGCTTGATATTGTATTGAGATTGTAAGGAGAAATTCTCTCTTAGTCACTAATGGGAGGTAAAGGGTTAAGAGTCCTTCACTAGTATGATCGGAAGAACTGTGAAGTAGGTATAGCACTATACTAGTCTGTTCGATATCATCTGAGTCTATTGAATGTCATTTGGGGTGTTAAGAGGGAATTTATGTAGAGATAGGTTTCCACTCTTGACGATTGTAAACTTCCAATGGAAGGCGGCTTAATATTCTGGGCTATTTGTAGGTTGACGAGTAAGCTACTCTCTCAGACGGCTTATCACGAGAAATGACTTTGCAAATTTGACGGAGTTATGGATAATGTGAGTAGAACATCTTTAAGTTTGACGCAGTACTTAGCTTACCGCGGGGAATTAGGGCGGGGAGACAGCTGCTAACATTCCAGTTTTTTTTTTAAGAAGTTTGCTTTGCTGTTTTTGTTACTTTTTGCTATGCTCAGATTTTTTCCTCTCTCGCTGCAGCACATTCCCGTCAATAAATTTCAATTCTATTACTCTGTAACTCAGTAAACAGCATTTAATGTTACTTCAATCAAATTTAACAATTAAATGGGTCAATAACCCAATAAAAGTGACTGATTACATTATTTGGCTACAACTTCATTGTACTTATTGAAATTCTCCTCTAAATGTTTCATAAAATACACAATTCTAGAAACTGACCAATTAAAACAACAATAAAAAAAGGAAACTCCTCTTTAACTTCTCGTTTTGCGATTGGAAAATTAATTTTAGTAGCATACTCAAAATATATTGTCATCCTTATGCATAAAAACTTTATCGCTTTCAAACGCACCCGGGAAAGATCTGTCGAAGTATTGGTAAAAATAATGTTAAATACTGGCTATAAACGCTAAAATCTGTTAATTTAATTCAGAAAAATCCAATAATTGTGATACAGAAACTGATCATAACTTGGTAAATTTCCTCCAAATGTTAATCACAATTTCCATTCAACTGAAAGTGAGATAATCGAACGATCACTCAACTGATTATTCTCCAATTTCTATGAAAACGTTTACGCATGCACATGGTTTTGACAGCTGTATATCAGCCCTAAGACAAAAACCGATTAAAAGAAAAAAATTATTAAAAATATTTTAGGGAAAACGGCGTTTTCCAGGTGCTTTTTAGCTTAAACGGAAAATTAATATAACCGGCCCAAAAACTTGTTTATAGATAACAAACTAACTCATGCTAGATGAAAATTTTTTTTACATAGCCAGTCACAGTAATTTCACGAAACCGCTTTTGAAAAAATTACTTTTAAGCTGGTTCGAATCAGATATTAAAGATAAAAAACACTGCAAAGTCCTTTTTCTTTGACGTGTCCAAAATCCCTATAGCTTATAAGAACATTTAAGATAATAAGTAAAATATCAACTTGTGAAAGAGTAGAAATCCGCACGGACTCTCAAAGGCTCTTTCTGTTCTGCTTGCTTTGCATAGAAGTCTCTTACAGAGATTTTATTGGTATTCCTGTGGTTTCTGTTCCAAATGTCAACGTTTGTAGGCAAAAGTTTATTTCCTTGGGTATCGTCATCTCTATGATACAGCTCCATTGCTCGGTCCCTGAACTGAAAAATAAAAGAACCACAATAAGGGAGAATCTTTGAGTTTACATAAAATTTTTCATTCGGTTGTACGACAAGAAACGATACACTTCACAACAATTATTATCAATCTTATTTTCTGTGAAAAACGTTTTCATCGTTAAGTCTGTAAAGTGTCGACTCAATTGTAAAGTATCTCAATTTCTTCGGGAAAAAAAAGCAATTCTTACCCACTAGACAACCAGGCACCCGTGCTAAAATATATAACCATACAATTTTGATTAAAAGCTACGTTGAATTGCATAAATGTTATGAAAAGAATAATTACATGGATCAGCAACTAGATGTCCTTGATATCAAGTTTGACGTCATCACCAATGAGTACAAATGGTGCCCAGTACTTCACCTCCTTGAACGTTCCAGATTCTCTCATACATCTCATGGCCTGATTGAGAGCTTCACTTGCCTTCTTGCCTTTAGCAAGTGCATCGTAAAAGAAACTCATGAACTCCAGGGTTCCTTCGTCATCTAACGCCCACAAGGCTACCACAACAGATCTAGCGCCCGCACCCAGGAATGCTCGGGCGATGCCGACCACGCCCTCGGCCATGACCTCCCCACGAGCACTGTGACAACAGCTTAGAACAACCAGTTGCGCCCGCAGTCCAGCTGCCATGACATCTTTCATCGTCAGTAGATAGTCCTTTTCTTCAGGCTGAGTGGTTTCTCTTGTAGTGTTTGGTGCCAAGATAACTTCCCCAGTTTCCATTTTACCATGCGCTGCAATATGTACCAAAGCCACTGATGACAGTCGTTTTAACACTTCTCCTTTTGTTGCCATCTCTCCAGTAAGGGGGGAAATACTGAGAATTCGTCCAATCATTTCCGCTTCTTCCCTTGCTCCCGGAAGTTGTACCAACCGTCTTCCCTGATAAATGATCTCTTTGAAACATGGGTCGCCAACAAGCAATGCACCACTCTTCATGTGGAACTCAGCTGGGGAATCATTAATTAGTCGCAAGGTCGTCAGGGAAGGAAGCACACGAATTCTGAATGAATCACTCAGATAAGTTGAATTCGAGTCCTCCAATGCCGCGTAAGGCACAAGACAAAATGGACCCTCAGGAACAAATGTAAGCTCGTTGCCTTTGATCAGATCAGCAATAGGAGTAACAATGATGTCATAAAGCTTCTGTAGCGCACTTGATTGTGAGAACCTTACATCAACTTGAACCATATCGTTTGCCACTTCCTCCGGTTTCGGCGAGTAATAAGGAGGATTTTCGCATGTAACAGCACCTCTTGCACCGACCTCTTTCGAGGCAGTTTTGTTCAGTTGCTCGATGAAAAATTCCAATTCCTCCTCATACTTATAATTGTTCACATGTACCTTTCTCGATTGGATATTGTCGTCGCTAAGGACAACCCAGAAGTGAACGTAAGGTCCACTGATAGCTATAAAAATTGTACTTGATGGAACAAAACTAAGGAGGGCGAACGAAAAATCTCCAGGCTGATATTTTGAGGTTAGTAGATCTTTCAGGGCTTGAGCGCGTCCTTTCTCTGCGGTGAGAAGAGCATCAACAACTTCACCTTGGATTAGATTTATACGCCACAAGCCTATGTATGCACTCTTATGCTGATCACGATAAGTAATCTTCAACTGATCGCTGAAATGCAGACTCGCCCTGATACTATCAAACACCTCTACACTAGATTGAAAGCAGTCAAAGGCCCTCCTTAGTTTACCTTGACTCTCAAAACTTTCTCCAAGAAGAGAGAGTGAGAATGCCTCTCCGACCTTGTCTCCCACTTCTTTAGCAATTTCTAGACCACGTTGATGGTACTCGATTGCTGTTTTGAACTGTCCTAGACTACAATAAGCGCAGCCGAGATTGCCATAACTTCTTCCCTTTCCGACCTTGTCTCCCACTTCTATAGCAATTTCTAGACCACGTTGATGGTACTCGATTGCTGTTTTAAACTGTCTTAGACTATAATAGGCGCAGCCGAGATTGTCATAACTTGTTCCCTCTCCGGCCTTGTCTCCCACTTCTTTAGCAATTTCTAGATGACGTTGGTGGTACTCGATTGCTGTTTTCCACTGTCCTAGACTATGATAAGCGCCGCCGAGATTGCCATAACTTGTTCCCTCTCCGGCCTTGTCTCCCACTTCTTTAGCAATTTCTAGATGACGTTGATGGTACTCAATTGCTGTTTTGAACTGTCCTAGACTACAATAAGCGCAGCCGAGATTGCCATAATTTCTTCCCTCTCCGGCCTTGTCTCCCACTTCTTTAGCAATTTCTAGATGACGTTGATAGTACTCGATTGCTGTTTTGAACTCTCCTAGAATATGATAAGCGCAGCCGAGATTGCCATAAGTTGTTCCCTCTCCGGCCTTGTCTCCCACTTCTTTAGCAATTTCTAGACTACGTTGATGGCACTCGATTGCTGTTTTGCACTGTCCTAGACTATGATAAGCTTTGCCGAGATTGCCATAACTTCTTCCCTCTCTGGCCTTGTCTCCCACTTCTTTAGCAATTTCTAGATGACGTTGATGGTACTCGATTGCTGTTTTGAACTTTCCTAGACTACAATAAGCGCAGCCGAGATTGCCATAAGTTGTTCCCTCTCCGGCCTTGTTTCCCACTTCTTTAGCAATTTCTAGACTACGTTGATGGTACTCGATTGCTGTTATTAACTGTCCTAGACCTTGATAAGCGCAGCCGAGATTGCCATAATTTCTTCTCTCTCCGGCCTTGTCTCCCACTTCTTTAGCAATTTCTAGACTACGTTGATGGTACTCGATTGCTGTTTTGAACTGTCCTTGACCTAAATAAGCGCAGCCTAGATTGCCATAACTTGTTCCCTCTCCGGCCTTGTCTCCCACTTCGTTAGCAATTTCTAGACCACGTTGATGATACTTGATTGCCGTTTTGAACTGTCCTATATCATTATAAGCGTTTCCAAGACGCTTACAATGGATTCCCTCTTCGGCTTTTCCTCTCTCCACTGGAACCAGAAATTTTTTTCTCTCGTCAATCTTGAAACGGGTCAAGAATAAATGGCTGATGACTTGACGTGAGAAAGTTTCAATAATAATGAGAATATTATACAACCGATTGGGAAATTTTTTGGATATGACTGGCCAGGAGCAGTGGTATTTTAGTCAAATTTGAATCACTTATTTGTTAAAGTAGCATTTTTAATGGTAAATGAAATTATCTTGTTGTCAATTTTGAAACAATGGCTGAAATAATTTCCGATTGTGAGGCGAAAGAAGTGCAAGAGCGTAAGGAAAACGCAGCAAATATAAACATCATGAAAAGCACGATGTGGCCTACAGTCTGGAAAAAGTGGGCTGAAGCGAAAGGATTCAGGCCGAATATTTTGAGCCACGAGATCAAGAATTTTGATATTAATCTGAAGAGGTTATTAACTGAGAAAGAAGGACAATTTCGTGCAATGAGCCACACAGTTTGCGGGTATTGGGAACATCCCTGGAAGGTCATTTAATTTAAAAAAATCATTCGGGGTGTTTTTCCTCAAATACCCCTTGTAACCATGTTATTCCCTATAAAAACCTTGGAATCGGACATACGTGACTAGCGGGGGTTTATCTGGATGATTTGCTATCTTAACAATACTCTTATTAGATTGAGTATTACGAGCTTTCTAACCGCAATTATCTGTTTAGTTTCGGGCGTCCTATTGTTTTCTTGTAGTGACGCGGATGAAGAGCATTCTGTTTAATCTCTGCGAATTCGATATTATGGCCCCTTCTGTTCAGTAAAGTTTTGTGGAAATGATCTTTGAAAATATTATAGTTTCTAATAGGTGTCAGTGAACACTGTTTGCATTGCCTAACGCATCACATTTGAAACACTCGTCAAAGGATACGGCCAATCCCATCTGCAACCAGCTCCTTATCTCTTCAAACAAGGATAGCTCGACACAAGCACTGGCTCCTGAGAGGGTAATAATAAGCGTCGCAAGGTAAATAATTCACTACCGTCAACATCTGATGATAAATGTATCCAGAATATCGACTCACACCTTATCCACACTAGCAAACCATGTTTAGTTAAACATGGTTTTCTGACTGAAAATCAGAAACAGAGATCTAGAAAATTGAATTTTCCACAGATTTAAGTAATTGCTATCTTGTATTTCAAATGTGGTACATAAGTCGATAAACATGGGTTCGTGGAGCTTCTATGAAGAACAAAAATCAAACAGCTTTAAATCATGTTTAAGCTTTTGATAGGTTTTGACTTGGTTTGGAAAATACTTTTTACCTACGTAGCAGATATTGATGCGTTAGATATCATTGACACCCGAGGTACAGTCAGCTGTCTTAATCTATACAGTTCCCTTGGAAGAAATCTCAGAAAAGAGGTTAGATGACTCATAGCTAAAACACGAACCTTTCTTTATCGCTTTGACCAAAGTGGGTTCGAATTGAACGGCAACTGTTGCATCATTAAGACATTCTTCGTAGTTTTCTGTGGAATTCAATAATTACGTGTAAGTCGTCATCGCACGTCGATTTGCGTGCTAATAATACTCATGCAAAAATTTCAGCGTGCTTATTGGCTGAGAACACGTCAATTAATCCCAAACAGAATAGAAAGTTGAAGTTAAGAGCTAATGTCAGCATGCATCAAACAAACAGCCAGACGTAATATAATAAACGAAGCGGCTAATAAAATCATAAATAAACAAGGTAAGAGTGTTATGTTAGACTTTTTTACAAGTTGTAGTGATTTATGCGTGTTAACGGTGGCGACAAGTAGGCGCACCATGTACATTTCATAGTCGCTATCAAGTAAATTTTGGCGGACTTTGAGTTCGTCTCAAGATAGAACAACGCAAATACACAAGGAAATTTTTACATTAACTTTATAACCATCCTTTGGTCTTTTAAAAGCTTGAAGCTCAGTAGATTGTGTCATATCAGTCATTGTTAAAACTGTCTTTGTTTTGATGCTACTTTTCGACATAGGAAAAGTATGTCGGACAAAAATATTCACCAAAAAATAAATATTTCCTTGGCAGCTTCAATAACGACATGAGATTAAGTTTAGACGATAAAACAAAGGATTATGTTCACAGAAATACCGTAGGTCCAGTACATTCGATACATGAGGTCACACAAATCGGGTAATATTCACGGTGAAAATTTGCATATTTGAGCGGTCGAAGGAAAAAAATTACTTCTCGAAAACAAAAGTATATTTTTACAAAAAAACTACACCACAATTATTAGAACATGTTGGGCTAAAAAATATAAATGTAGGGGGGACAACAAATTTGGGTGACTTGCCACAATATTTCAAATTCCTTCGATGGATGCTAACATCCTCTCTTAAGTGCAGAAAGTTGAGGTTAAATTAATTGACAGGTAAGCCGCGAAAGCAAAACAAAACATAATGAAGAAAGTAGCAACGTTTTAACTCAAAGTTTGAGGGAGAATGCTAAAACTAAAAACGCACAACAAAGGAACAAAAACTGGCTACCAGTCTGGCTTCCAAGAACGAATATGAAAGTATAAACCGGTGGCCCTCAGTAAAATTATCGATGAATTTTACGCAACATTTTGCACGAAAGACGGGGGAGATTGCGAGAGTGATAACTTTCATGTGATGGTTACTGCTGTCGATCGATACATAACAGAGATAAGGTACAAACAGTAATTATTCTCTAGAGAGGTTTAAAAAGTTTGAAGCAAATTATTGAAAAAAAAGCTCAACTACCTTGGCAACAATTGGCGAGCCTTGACACGAAATAAAGACACTAAAAAGCGAAACAGAGTCATATTTTTGCTTGTATGTTTTATCTGGTAATCACATGATATTTTGCGTGCAATTTGGAATAAATTAGCACTAGTAAATTTTCAACGACTACAAATTGCCCTCGCCCTGGTGCTTGTGCAATTTGGACAGGCTTTGAAAACTTTATTTGCGATAATTCTCAAATTGCACTGGAAATCATTGTGGGTTGTGTGTGTCAAGTTATATGCAGAAAATAGAGCTAAGCTATTGGTGGGAATATAGTCACGAGACTATTCCCATAAATTTACGTTATCTAGTTAGTTGAAATTGCCCAGCGCCACACACGGATTTTGCTACTTGCCCCTTGGCTATAGATATTTTAAAATTGGAAACTGCATGAGTAGGGTCCACATTATCTGACTACGATGTTCCAAACTTTTTAACTAAAATTTCCGTCAGGAAACGAGATGCTTAGTAATAGGAACAAAAACATTTATTGTTGTTCTTTGCAACCTTGAACATCTAAATAAGTAGAAGTAGAAATTTCGTTTTTTATAGCTTCTGTTTGTCTTTAAGTGTATGGCCCTTTAATGAGTCGATCCCTTCGAAGCTTCAACATCAACGTCTCAGTTCGTAACTGAGGAAATCTTCGAGCCATTATCTCTGTTATGTAGCTAAAAGAATCTCATGATTCTCAGAATGCTGTTATTTAGAGCGAGTTCTAAAATTAGAAAATTTTGACTAGTTCTGCTATTTGACATTTGACAATGAGATCTTCCTTTTGGCCCATGCCTTAGTCGAAATTTTACCATTCAAATCTCCGATATCATTGTTAATGTCACACGTGACAGTGATTCTAAGCTTATTCTCAACGAAAATGTCTCCTCTGGAGACAATTTGCACAAAGGCGAGTCACAACGATTGGCGAGGTTGGACGTAATGCCGTGTAAGAGGGCTATAATCTTGGATTATTAAAAAATGCGATAGGGACTTCTCAAAAATGCGATGAAAGATTACTTAAGAATTGTTTCTTTTAAGGAGCATTTCCGCGTATTTGTTATACATGAAATGTTCATTTTGCCGATTTCATTTGGGTTATGAAGTGAGGAAAGATGCACAAAGTGCAGGAAAGACAACAGGAGTGGATAAAATCCTGTTTGAAATGGATACAGATTGTTTATTTCGTTATTTCGGCTATGTAAAGATTTTTTAGAAGTTCCAAAAATAATTCTTACCCAAATGGAAATAAGCTGCTGCCCTGTTGCTGTAAAGCTTGGCGTTCAGCCGTATATCTTTGCAGTTCACTTGAAGTCCTTCCGTGTAGAAGTTTATCGCCTCCTTAGTTTCTCCTTGTTTATATTTCTTGTTACCTTCCTCGAGACATTCCTTTGCTCTCTCTGAAAACACATCGGCTGGGTGTTAATAAGTTAGTGATGAATAAAGCGACCCTAGACGGATAATGCAAACTTTTACTTAACAAAGTAGATTGTAAGTCATAAAGAAACTTAAAATTCTGCCAAAATAAAAGGAATTCGGAAACGATTATTCGCGCATGTAACTATTTGCTCACGTAAAATAAACTCAGTAAATGGGAGTCTTAACTGTGGCACATTTACTGAGTTTAATTGAATCGATTGTTATTTCGGTCGTGAATATTTCACAGAAACCTCTTCTATACTACTAACTGAGGATTAGCTCGATTAGGAGGCATAAGTGAAGTCTGATGAAAATATGGTCCTTCCACTTTGTTGTTCTCTTGACAGCCGTTCTTTGGGACGTTACGCTACGTCCCCCCCTGCGAAATCCTAAACACGGATACGAAGGAAAATAGCGGTCAACCTTTGGGCATGCGCAAGGGAATCAATTCAGACCGGCTGCGCACAATTTCCCGCGCAAAAATGAGAAACACGATCGCTGTCTTGCAAAATAAGAAAAAGAAAATTGAAACATTCATCTGAAATCTGGGAAAGGAAACAAAAGTAGAGAAAGGGAAAACTTAAGTATTTTTGTTTCCTGTTGATTTACCTTTTTATTTTGAGGTCTACCAAAATAGTTATACGGTTTTGAATACCATACGTGACTGACTGTCTTTTTTGGTTCTTTTCAGCTCTTGTGAGACAACTTGGTTCTGATAGCCTTGATGCACCTCACTTAGTTTTGCAATATCGGTAAACGTGCAGACGTTTGACCGCTGTGCTTTGCGTTTTAGACTATCGATTGTGAGCTTCCAAGAACTTTCTATTCCGAGGAGTTGAGAAATAATTTGAGATAAATCAGGACATTTGAAATTATTCATCCATGACTGGAGACTTAAAAAAAATACCTAGGGGCGTATCTCAAAGAATCTAATCCCTCACCTCTTAAAAAGTCATCGTATACACCAAGTTTTGTCTCACTTGAAGTAACTTGACTTTCGTTTGACGCTGAAATTATCAAAAATATACTTTTTTATTTAATGACACATATGTGCAATTCCAACCGGTGCTTTACTTCGCTTTTTCCCTTTTCGTTCGCTGGAAAACCAGCGTTTCATTTGTTTCCTAAAACCTTCAAGTGTAAACGGTCCAAAAAAACTGCACCGAACAAAGCATGTAATCACTTACTCGATTACCATAGAGCCGTCTTACTGAATTGTTTTCTCTCACCTGTGACTGGAAGCTCATTGTTTAAGTCCAGATCCTTTCCTGCTGTTGGGGGATTACCTTCCGCCATAGCTGGAAAATAAAATGAAATTGATTGTACTGCGCTAAAGAACATCGTCACAAAATAAAAAAGGTGGCTCAAATGAAGGTAATTTAAAGAGAGCACAATAAACCACCTGTCTCTGATACTAAGATATAACAAAAGAATGAGAATTTCAAAGTTTTCGTCGTCACACTACTGTGGTCTCGTGACCGTGCGAGTCAAATTCCACTTATTATTTCATATTTGTTTGTTCGTTTGCTTGGTTAGTTTCGATACATCGTTCAAGGCTCTCCGTTTCTAAACATGATCAACCAAATTGTACGCAAATAAGCATAGAACATCCTTCACTTTAAGAGAATTCTTGAAAGTTGTATGCGTCGATTAATTTAAAGTTTCAACATTCCCTTCCTGGGCAATATCTCAGGCTTTTGAAGATTTGGTCCTTAAATATTCCACCCTGGGCCAAAATTGCGTTCAAATGCCGTATTCGACCGCCAGATTTAATAGGCAAATGCTCCTTTTAAAGAAAAAATCACCAAAAAGAGAGGAAAGGCATGGTGCCTGGCCTTATCTTAAAACTGTCATAGATCATGATGATGCAGTTGCCTCCAATACTGAGTGCGTTGTGCTGGTGTGAGCGCAAGTCAAATTTGTATCTCCTCTATGACAAAAATTGAAACTTGAGAGTACTCCGCTGGAGAGACTTGACAGTTTCGGTTCAAATTTCCCACCTCACCCGGGCACGTTTCAAATCCTGCACTCCCGGAGTGCCTTTTGTGTCAAATTCCCCACTCCCTGGGTACGGACCACTGTCAAATACCCGAAGGTTGCCGGGGAGGGGAGGGGGATGTCACCGCTTCGAGTTGAACGGGGCATTTTACAAACGCTGAACACAGTCAGTCAGAATATCTGTAAACGCATTGCTGAGAAAAAAAATTTGTTGCTGTATAATTCTGAAGAGGATAAATAGGAAATTTTTCATGTTAGGTGGTTGTGCAAGTCTCATCATTCAGAACAGCATTCTGTGCCGTTGTTAGCATTCACTGATCCTACATTTTTATCCTCCATGGACGATGTAAATAGTTAAACACATGTGCCTGCTAATTTTATCGGTTATTGCGCAAAAAAAGCATTTCTGACAAAACAGGTTAGAATTATATGACTAATACGCAATTATTATTGTTCAAGGCGATGATTTAGTTCCTGTCAAGGATTTGATCATTGGCGTGGAAAATTTCGAAGACGATCGAGCTCGAATGATGTTCGCATGCTACCGGAAAAACCGAAAAAGATAAATGGTGACGCGAAGTTTTGTTTGCATACATGATCAATAATTTGTTATCAATATGGTATTTTAGGGTTAAATTTTTTCACTTTTGTTAGATCTTTTTGACGTCACCCTTATTTCCCTTCTATTATTATATTTTCCTGTGTAGTGAGACTCACGAGCGAGCAAAACGAATCTTGTGATCGGCTATCCTAAAGGGTAAAATGTGCTTTCTCTGGACTTCCATAGATGAACTCGCAAAAAAGAAATAATTTGCTCGTAACGGGTCCAATACTTTGTAATTTTGTAACCAGACGTTTATTTGTCATAAAAAAGGGTTTTGCAGCAGTTTAACTACAACGGGGCCGAAATTTTGTCTCCTTGTCAGTCAAAATACAGACAACCATAACGAGTACATATGTTACAACCTCTTGGTTTGTATAATTTTTCCATGCAATAAATCCTTTATTGACAAAGCTTTGTCTCCCTCTTTAACAATGCAGAGAATTCCTTCGAAGGAACTCGGCCAATATACAGCCTTCTTACGTTCGGGCTTGGAGAGTAGCGCAACTATAGGGGTATACGTGTAATAAATTTCAATAAAGATATTGCTTAGTACCTGTTAAACTGCCATCCTCTGAATCCGTTTATCCTCTAAAATATATCATTTTTATTTCTGCATGCCTAAAAATATCAAGAATAATATATTTTGCTTTATTGCAATTTCGATGACAATATAAAGGATTTCATATTCACGAATAAATACCAAATTCCTTCTGATGTCTAGCTTAGAGATTAAAATTGCTCTTCTACCTCACGCAAGTTCGTTTAATTGCTTGTTTCTTCGTTTTGGTCTTGTTTTTATACTATATATATATATATATAAATCTATCAACATATTTTAATATTTCTGTATTCTGATTAGTCCATCCTGCGATTTAGCTATTTATCTTTCGGTGGAGAACACTCGCTATTCGCAGTTCAAAATCCCCTTTTTTCTCTTAGCAGTACAGACTCCACCGAAGGCAAATGAAATTGAATCGAGGAGGATGAAGACAACCCTCAAGTCATATTATTTTTGTACCAAGAGCACATGTTCTTTTGATTGCACAGATTTATATTATAAGAATAATTTCACCCATTAAGCCACAACAATATTACAAGTGCTTCCCTTGTTTTTCTAATGAATTTTCTCGCAAAGATCCCTACTCATTAATCCAATTCTCACCTTCAACTCTGACTTGTGAAAATGTGATTTCCCTCACAGGTGTGTAACAAAATGATGAACTTGGTAACAAGAGCAGTTTCGAAGAAGCTGAATATTATTATGAGCTTATCGAACTGGAAACAGAAAATGAGGTATTACTCGTTGAATGTGTTAATCATGGACTTATTTTGTGGGCATCGTATTTCACTTTTCAATCGCCAAGTTGGGACTGGACGTCAAATAAATTCATAACTTTTCACTTTCGTCAGAGCGGAGTATGGCACAAATATAAATGTAACGCTATGTCTAAATGCCCGGCAGCCAAGCCCTGTCTTATGGACTAAATGTCTGACAGTCAGAAATGCTATAGAAAGGTTCTTTTAAGCTTCTTAAGAGTATCACAACCTAATCC